>NC_059427.1:173837340-173969840 GCF_021028975.2 Sphaerodactylus townsendi | reverse complement strand
CCCAAAGGCACCTGGTGGGCCACTGCGAGTAGCAGAGAGCTGGACTAGATGGACTTTGGTCTGATCCAGCTGGCTTGTTCTTATGTTCTTATGTTCTTACCAGACCACGGTTATGCAGCCCAGAAAGCCTACAACAACCAGCTGAGTCCAGCCATGAAAGCCTTTGACAATACACTAGTTTCCCCTGTTTGCACTGGAGATTTCACCCTTCCAGGAAGCAATTGCAAACAGTTCAGGTTGCTGTGGCTCCTTTGGTTTCGTCAGAAAGATACTAGTTTAATGATTTTTGTAAAACCTGGGTTGAGGGTAATATAACAGGCGGAACTCATTTTGGGGAGGAGCCCTGTGCAAAGTTCTTCCCCAAAACAGGATAAATAGTTTCCTCAGCCCATTATATTTTGGCTGTATGGAAACCACCTATGTCTATTTAAAATAAATTGAATGTAATATCTGGAAGACAGTAAGCCAAACATGTAGCACTTATGAAGAGAGATACTGTAACTACTTGTATATAAGAACCACTCAATACCAGCCTCCTGTTTATTAATATTTGATCATTTGCCAAAATCATTTATTTTTGTTCATGTAAATAAAATCTTCTTGTTCCATGGTTTAACTTTATAAAGCCTCTAGTACCTGATTTTTTATTTTCTGACAGAAGGAAGAGGGGTTATTTTTGTGTTCCCTCAGAGTGATTTTCTCTGCCTGAGAGGTGCCCAGGTGAGCAGCTGAAGAACATTTTTTATTGTTTATTATAAATATAAAGGTGGGAGAACACAAAGTGAACAGAAATAAAGCAAAATCGCCACATTCACACTACTGCATCTCAATATTAACAGACCAAAGTGTTGATCAGGCAAGGCTAGGCTGACCAGCCGTCCCGCTTTTGGCGGGACCGTCACGCCTTTGGACAATTTGTCCCGCGTCCCGCGGGTTCTCCAAATTGTCCCGATTTTTGGGAGGCTACTGCACTGCCTTGGGGGCGCAAGGCAGTGCGGCAGCCTCCCGTGCGCCCAGCCGCAGGAGCGCATGGCCTTCTGGGGCTTGCCGTTTGCTGCTCTGTCACAGGGTGGTAAACTGTCACAGGGTCTGTCACAGGGTGGTAAACTGTCACAGCAGTTTACCACTCGGGGCCACAGGACTCCTCGTCTAGGTGCAGTTACAGGTAAATACTGCAGGGGGCAAGGAGCTGTTCCTGCTGGCAGCAGAGGATAAGACTCACAATTATGGGTTTTAATTATAAGCAGAAAGGTTCTGACTGGATGTTGGGGAGGTGGGGAGTTTACAGTAAGAGTTGTGCAACAGTGGCACCAGTTGCCTAGGAAGGTGGTGAGCTCCCCCTCACTGGCAGACTTTAAGCAACAGCTGGACAAACACTTGTCTGGGATGCTCTAGCTCCGTGGTGGCGAACCTTTGGCACTCCAGATGTTATGGACTACAATTCCCATCAGCCCCTGCCAGCATGGCCAATTGGCCGTGCTGGTAGGGGCTGATGGGAATTGTAGCCCATAACATCTGGAGTGCCAAAGGTTCGCCACCACTGCTCTAGCTGATCCTGCATTGAACAGGGCTAGATGGTCTGTATGGCCCTTCCAACTCTATGATTCTGTGTTTCTTACTGGCAGTTCTGCATCTTAATCCCTTTGCTTTCACCCAATCCAATTCTCAGGAGCAAACCCGTTTCACCACACTAGGTCATCTGGGCAGGTTTGTCCTCTGCCATGCTGGAATACTTGCAAACCCATTTGCTCTGTTCTCCTGAAACCTGTGAGCGACAGCAATAACTGAGCCCATTCTCACCTTCATAGCTCCACAGTTTCATTAATTTTATTTTAATAAATTTATACTCTGCCCTTCTCAACCACAGTTGAGATAAGGGCGGCTTACATGCAGAGTTAAAACACAGATGCTAACAATACAATAAATAATATTTTTAAAAAATAATCTAATACCTCAACATATCCAGATGGCAAATATATAATACAATATTATGTCTCAAGAAGTCCAAGTCAGAAGGATAAAATATAAGCCGTTTATTCTCTAACAGCTTCTCACAACAAGCATAACATAAACAGTATTCAGGAGACCATAAAGCTGCACTGAATACTTACAAAATTGCTAACTGCCAATTACTGGCCCAACAGCTACAGGCACTTACAGCCAATACATTACACCCCTTCCCCCTAACTCCGGTAGTAATCTGGCGGAACTCTCTTCCGTTGAGACCGTCTTAACTCCTGTTCTGGTTCCTGGTTCTGAGTTGGCTCCTGACCC
Source organism: Sphaerodactylus townsendi (assembly GCF_021028975.2). Classification (NCBI taxonomy): domain Eukaryota; kingdom Metazoa; phylum Chordata; class Lepidosauria; order Squamata; family Sphaerodactylidae; genus Sphaerodactylus; species Sphaerodactylus townsendi. The sequence goes on along the minus strand of NC_059427.1, from coordinate 173,967,566 downwards.
TGCAACCCTATTGGGCTTTGCGATGCTTCCTCACTCTGAGTTGCATTCAGCATGAGTGCCACGCTTGGCTCCTCGATTACCTGGAACCCCTGATCTCCATCTTACCCTACCCTTTGGGCCTCACTCCTTTTCTGCTCATCTCCCTGATCTACTGCTTCTGCTACTGTTGGGCCTGATACCCTTTTCCTCAATTGATCCACATGTCTGCGGATCACCCGCCCATCTTCTACTACCACCTTATATGACAGTGGTCCTGTTGGCTGCCTCACTACTGCCGGAACCCTAACATATACAGTGTCATCCCTCTCAAATGTCCGAGGCACTTTCAGCACTTGGTCCTCTTTCTTTGGTCGCTCATCAACTAGATCGGGACGCATCCGGTCCAACAACGTTGTAAGCCTCCGATTCACCAGCAGTTCCGCAGGACTTCTCCATGTGGCTGTACACAGTGTTATGTGCTGCGTCAACAAAAAGTTTGCCAACCGACGATGCCAATCCCCCTCTACTATCCGCTTCAAGGCATCCTTTGTTGTATGCACCATCCTCTCTGCCTGTCCATTGGTAGCTGGGTGGAAAGGGGCTGAAGTAACCTGGCGAATAACGCCGTCTGCCAGAAATGCCCCAAATTCCTCAGACACAAATGATGCCCCATTGTCTGATACCACCGTATTTGGGAGACCATGGGTTGTAAATAGCTTACGCAGTGCCCTGATCACCGTACATGATGTCATTGACATTACTGGCACTACTCCTAACCATTTGGAATATGAATCCACTACAATAAGGAAACTCTGACCCTGAAAGGGGCCTGCAAAATCAATGTGTAACCGTGGGCCTTTCCCCACTTTTCCTTCGGCCGCCGCCACTGCGCGCAATTCCCAGCGCGCGGCATCCCTGGCGCGAGCCCGGGCATCATCAAAAGGTGCCCTTTGCAAGAGCGCCAGGGATGCCTCGCGCTGAGGGGGCGCGACAGCGGCAGCAGCGGGGCGGCTGCGCTGTCGCCGCCCCTCTTGTGGGGAGTGCCAGGGGACCCCGCTCTACTCTCCTCAAGTAGCGCGGGGCTTAAGGTAAGTGGGGAAAGGCCCCGTGACCAAGGGGTTTTTTTTGCTGATTCCCACTGATGAATGGGGGCCTGTGGTGGTGCAGGCCATGTAATCTGACACTCCCTGCATCTGGCCACCTATTCTTCTATTTCACTGTCAATCTTAGGCCACCAAACATAGCTACAGGCCAATGCCTTCATCCTCACTATCCCGGGGTGTCCCACATGTAAGGCCTCCAACACCCTAGTTCTCAAGGCTGATGGAATCGCCACCTATTTCCCCACAGTAAACAACCCTTATGGACAGATATCTCATGCTGTCTTATTTCAAATGGTCTGAATTTTTCCTCTAGCTTTCCCAATGGCCAACCCCTCCATGCCCAGTTCAATACCCGAGCAATCACAGGGTCTTTAGCTGACTTTTCAGCTATTTCTGCCACTTGCACTGGAGGCTCAGGTAATGATTCCAACATTAAAAACTCTAGCAGTGGGGGGTGGTCTTCCACTTCCCTTTGTACTGGTAAGCGACTCAGTGCATCTACATGACTAATCTTCCTCCCTGGCTGATGCTGCAAGACATAATCATATGCATTCAGAAACATCGCCCACAGAAGCATTCTGGGGGACAATATCTGTGGGGTCTGGCGCTCTGATGAAAATAATCCCAACAATGGTTTGTGATCTGTCACGATAACAAAAGGCCACCCATGCACATAATCATGGAATTTCTTGACCCCAGCCACTATTGCCAATGCTTCCTTATCTATTTGTGCGTAATTTCGCTCAGTTGTAGTCAAAGTTCTAGAATAATGTGCAATTGGAGCTTCCCGTAGATCCCCCAACTGGTGGCTCAACACTGCTCCCACTCCATACGGGGAGGCATCGCACGTTAAGATTAGTGGCTTCCTTTCATCAAAATGAACCAGTACACTTTCTGATGACAACAATCTTTTTACATGCCGAAATGCTTCCTCATGCTGACTTGTCCATTGCCACACTGTATGATGATGATGATGATGATGATGATGATGATGATGATGATGATGATGATGATGATGATGATGATTATTATTATTATTATTATTATTATTAATATTGGTATTAGTATTATTATAAAATAAATAATACCACAGTTAGTTAAATAAGTAATTATAGCTCTATACACATTAAAACCAACCCTATTAAAATGCAGCTTCCAGATACCAAACATAATAGATGGCGGCCTATTATCAGATCCCCTAAAAGTCCCCTAAAAGAGGGGAGGAGGGGGGCGGCAGGTTCCACCGATGTTATGGGGGGGCCATCAGCGACCGGTCTCTCCAAAGGCCCGGTGGAACAGCTCGGTTTTGCAGGCCCTGCGGAACTCACCAAGATCCTGCAGGGCCCGCACAGCTGGAGGGAGAGCGTTCCACCAGGCAGGGGCCAGAGCTGTAAAAGCTCTGGCCCGAGTGGAGGCCAGTCGCATCATTGAGGGGCTAGGGGTCACCAGTAAGTTGGCCTCTGCCGAACGCAGAGGCCGATTAGGGACATATGGGGCAAGACGGTCCTGCAGGTAAGGAGGCCCCAGGCCGTGTAAGGCCTTAAAGGTTAACACCAACACCTTGAAAATGATTCGGAATTCAACTGGTAACCAATGCAGACGGCGCAACACAGGCAAGATGTGGTCACGGGCGGCACCTCTAATAAGCGATGCAGAGGCTCTGCTACAGTGACCTTATGCTCCAAAAAGGAATGATAAAAATTCAGCAGTCCCAAAAATGCCTGCAATTCCTGCTTTGACTGTGGCACAGGGGCATCCTGGATCGCCCTTACCTTCGCTGATGTTGGATGAATTCCCTCTGCGTCTATCATGTACCCCAAGAACTCTATCTGTGACACTCCAAATACGCACTTTTCACGCTTAACACGCAGTCTGAGAAACACTGCAGTACTCTTCGTACCCGTGTCATCAATTTCTCCTCAGATGTACTCACTATCAAAACATCGTCAAAATAGGGTATGACTCTGGGCAGGTTTCTTAATATTTCCTCCATCAAACTCTGGAATATACCGGGAGCTACACTCACCCCAAATTGCAAACGCTTTACTCTAAACGCCCCCCTGTGGGTCACTATTGTCTGGGCTTCTGCAGTAGCATCATCTACTCCCAGCTGTTCATATGCTTGTGCTAAATCTAGTTTCGCAAAAACCCTTCCTCCTGCCAATGTTGCCAGCAACTGACTCACCACTGGCACTGGATAAGAGTGCTTCTGCAGTGCCTTATTAATTGTACACTTATAATCAGCACAAATATGCACATCCCCGTTGGCTTTCAGGGGGGTTACAATTGGGGTCTTCCATTTTGCATATGTGACTGGCTCCAATATTCCTTGTTCTAATAACCGGTCTAACTCAGCATCAATTTTAGGGTGCAAAGCAAATGGGACACGCCGTGATTTCAAACGTACTGGGGGTACTGAGGGGTCAAGATGTAATGATACCGGCGGACCCTTGTACTGCCCCCAGTCCCTCAGTGAACACATCTTTAAACTCTTCAAATAGTACCTCCCATGTTACCTTACTCACCCTATGAATTCCTGGAATCACAATTCCCAACCTCCCAAACCAGTCCAGCCCCAACAAGCTCATACGCCTTCCTTCCACTATTAACAATTGCAAATATCCTTCAAACATATATTTCACTCTGACATTACACGTGCCAACCACTGATACTCTATTTCCCTGATAGTCAGTAAGTGGTGAATCACAAGGTCCAATGTTCAAATCTTCCTGAGGACAAAATGTTTTATATGTGTCCCATGAAACGATGGAAAATGCTGAACCAGAATCCATTTCCATCACGCAAGGGACATCCTGGATCCTCACAGTCACTGTCAACTTCTGCTTGATAAAGTTCTTTATTGTCACTGTCAACTTCTGCTTTTCAAGTTCTTTATTGAGCTGGCATTCTAAGTCGATCACAAGCAATGCGGGAACTGACCTCCTAACGTTCGAACAGCCTCTTTTACGGGCACCCCACCAGTTCCCGCCAAAGTTAGATAAACACCTGTAGTTCCCATCCGAAAACCACATTGAAACAGTTTCACACAGACAGGCAAAAGAAACAGAAGATACAGATACTAGAAACTACAGATACTAGAAACACTCCCTAACCTGGGCGTCCCGCTAACCTTGTCAGACGAAAACCGTCCAAGGCTAAGCAGCAACTTTACACTCTGGTTGCACATGGTTGATCACGTCAGCTGCGTAGTCACCTGATGTCTGTTCCCTTTGTCTTGTCACGGCAATATACAAAATCCAGCATATTGATCTTGTTTGCTGTGTATAACTGTTTTTGTATCAATATCATCATCATCATCATCATCATCATCATCATCATCATCATCATCATCATCACTATTACCATTACCATTACCATTACTATTGAGAGCAGCTTTTAGCCCCTATACTATCAGATGTCCCACCTAGTCAGAGAACTTACAGACTGAAAAAAACCCTCTCAGGAGCTAACCCCTAAAGTCGCCAAATATGCTTGGGTAGCAATTAAGATCAGAAGTAGCTGGATTAAGGCACATTGCAGCTTCTTCTTTCTGGACTGGTTTCCTGCACATGCAGGATCAGTTTTGTAATTGCCTCTTCCAAAGATCACAACTTTGAGTGTCTTCTGGGGTAAGGTTCTTTGCCCGCAGGTCTTCATTGATTGTGTCCATCCACCGTTTTTTGGGTCTGCCACATGGGCAGCATCCACCAGGTTCAAGGTGCAGGGCTGTCTTTGCTTCGGATGTTTCCTCACAGCGCATGACGTGGCCATATTACCTTAGCCCTGCCTGCCTCGTGTACTGGTCCATTGGTGTTATTTTAAATCTTTGCCGTATTCAGCATATGGTCGAACAGCGTCAGGTTTAGCATCCATCGAAGCATCCTCATTTCCATGACATGAAGGGCTTGTTCATGTTTTCTTGTTGCTGGCCAGCATTCGGATCCGTGCAGTGCTACTGGGCGAAACAACTGTTTTGTAGATTTTGGCCTTGAGGTGTTCAGGCATTAAGGCACATGACAGCAATAAAATAAAATAAACCTCAAATTTTTCTATCCAGTGCTATGAGATTTTATTTTTTTTTAGGAATTTATCAATTTTTGTGGGTTGATTTTTTTTTTAACTAAATGTTACCCAGAAATGTACTGACCTGGTAGATAACATATTTAAGTGTATAATGTAGTTAATCTGCCCCACGGCTTACTGACCCCTAAAATCTCAGTATCCAAAGATGTTAAACTGGGATGTGTCATGGCCCCTTTTCTGTTCAATCTGTTCCTAAATGACCTTGCCCCATCTTGAGAACCGTTGAGTCCCATCTCCCCGTCTTAGGAAACGTGCCATTACCAATACTGCTTTACGCAGATGATGCACTTTTACTATCTCGCACCAAGGTTGGCTTAACCCGCCTCCTATCCAAATGCAATAAATATTGTACCGCCAACCTCCTGTCAATCAGTCCACTCAAATCCAAGATCCTGGTTTTCTCAAGTAATTTCAAGCCTACAAACTGGACCCTGGATAAAGAAACCATCGAGCAGGTCAAATGTTACAAATACCTAGGCATCAACTTCCATCATAGAACCAGCTGGCTCCAGCATAGGGAGGCTGTGGTGAAGAGCTGCAAAACATTATCTGCAGCAATTGCAAAATTCTTTTTCACAAAAGGGGGTAGGTTCATGCTGGCAGCCCTTAGCGTGTTGAATGCCAAGGTATTACAACATCTACTCTAGAGTCCCTATTTGGATTGACACCTGGCATATCTCCCTGGAGCATATCCAATCCAGATTCCTTTACAAGATCTTTGGGGTCCCTCACTGCATACCCTACGCAACTCTCTGCTTAGAGGCAGGGCAACACCTCCTAGAAACAAGGGCCTGGTGGATTAACCTCAAATTTTGGGTCCAGCTGTGCTTCTTCCACAACTTAAATAGTCTTATTCATTGTGGCTCATTCCGCACATGCAGAATAATGCACTTTCAATGCCCTTTGAAGCAGTGCGGAATGGCAAAATCCACTTGCAAACAGTTGTGAAAGTGGTTTGAAAACGCATTCTTTTGTGTGTGTGTAACCCCCATGGCCAGAATGGATTGGCCCAGAATGGGTTGACCCAGTAAGGGGGTGGAGACTCAGAGCAGCAGAAAGGCTGAAAGAGCTCTTTGCAGAAGACAAGGGTACCAGACTCGGACCTTGATTTCTATAAGCCCTTAACACCTTGTTAAGGTAATTGCAATATTGTTGGGAACTACTGGGAAGGTAGTTGTTGTTTTTGCTATGTTGTAAATGTTGGAGTTTATTGTTTCAGGGTTTTCTTTTGTGGTTGTAATGGGTGAGAGTTCTCCTGGAGACCTTCATCATGTTGCAACCTGTTCATCAAGCCCTTGGAGTCTTCAGGAGCCAGCCAACTTGCAAAGAAGAATTTGGACTTGGCAATATCAGTAGACTGTAAATAGAAGGACTTGAAATGCAACCTGAACAGAACCTTGTATTGTAAACGTTAAATGTTGATGTTTTAAAAGTGTTAATTGTAAAGAAAAGTAAACTATTTTGTTGTTTAAAATTTGTTGTTGCAACTCATTCCAAGTACTGCCCCACAGAACCCACAGCTGAGGTTACATGTGCGGAAGGGGCCTGTGCCATTCCCAAACTCCAGCGATCCGCCTGGTGGGTCCACATTGAATCAAAGATTCTTTTGCTGGGCTTTACTTGGGATCAGCTTCACATGCTTTCCTCCAGCAAAATCCTTCATTGCCTCAAGGAGAGGCTATTTGACCAAGAATACCAACTCTTAATTGGTAAAGGACTCTTTGCTCCCCTCTCTACTTTGGCATCATACACAAGAAAGGTACGATAGCTGGCTACTTAAATGTATTGCTTGATCCCAAGCTAAGATAGGTGATTACCAGGGCAAGAACCAACACACTCCCTCCCACTCAACCACCAGAGAGATTTAAGTCAGCTCTACATCAGGTGCGTGCTTGTATGTGTTGCCCAACGCTCAATGAGACCTTAGTGATAGCGGAGCCAGAAGTAAACCTGTTCCACTTCTGGACCTTTTGTCTGACTAAGGATTAAACTATGTTTTATTTATGTGTTAGTTAGGTAGAAGCCAAATGTATTAGATAGGAAATAGGATTTATAAGTTTCTCTGTATCTGTGACTGCGTGGAACCTCCTTGGCTCAAGGCAGGAGCCCACCTCGGCCCCACCTGAGCCTGTCCTTTCATGTGCAAAGGTCCCTGATGGGCGCACACAAAAGAAGATCTCGGGGAAAGCGCCTCGCCCTGCCAAATCCTGTCAGCAGGCAGATAAGGGGCCATCGTCATCAAGCTCCATTTCCTGACCCCGAACACCTGAAGGACCCTTTGTGATTCTCCCGCCAGGGCATACGTCATCGCCTCGCCCTACTCTGGCATGAAACCCAAGAAGGAGATGCCTATCGAACTCTGATTGGTTCCTGCATGTCGCGAATGCATGATTGGTTGTTTTGAATTTTGTTAATGAATGGTGGTGGGCTGTCTTGAGTTCTCCCGGGCTCCCGACAGGAGGAAATGTATTTAAGATGTTGTAAGGCTGCTAGGCAGCGCAGTGTCCTTGTGGAACGGAGGTGCTGACACTTAGGTCAGCATCTCAATAAACCTTCCCTTTTATTATACTCGTCGTGTCAGGTCTTGCTTAGGTTCCTGGGCGCTGCCGAGAGCTGGGTACCTCGGAGTTTGTAAAAGTTACCAAGAACAGCGCGGTAACATTAGAACACATTCTACTTGTCTGCCCCAAATTCACAGAGCTTAGATCTAGTTTTTTTCCAGAAGATCCCAATTATAGTTAGCCCGCTCTCTTCCAACACCAAAATGAATTATCTCCTGAACAACCGGGACCCTAAGATGCTGGAAATAATGGCCAATTTTTTAGTACAAATTGAGGAGCATCCCTCTGGGTGCCTCCCCTGGTCCAACTGAACAATGTATGTATGTTCCTGATATCTCTTTCATTATACTGTTTTACTTGCTACACCTTGTATCTATTTGATGCCTAATAAAGGTTTTTGAAATTTAATTGATGTAGTTATCCATCTGTATTTATTCCTGGTCAATGACCATCTGACAATCAATAAATTTGATTTGAAGCAAGTGTGTGAGCCTCAGTGACTGATCAGAACCTAAGCATACTGAAACATCTAAGGGAAAAGAAGATGAATATTAAGGAAAGGAAAAAAGTAGGATATGGTAAAGGATCTGCACCAGTTACCTATTTGTTTTGGGCACAATTCAAAGTGCTCGTTATTACCTTTAAGGACCTAAATGGCATTGGGACAGGGCACCTGAAGAACCATCTTCTCCCATACTATCCAGTCTGCCAGTTAAGATACGCCTCTCAAGTCTTGCTCTGACTGCCCCCACCTTTAGATTTAATGCAGGTAGAGTCTAGAGACCGGGCCTTTTCTGTGGTGGCACCTCACCTTTGAAACTCTTTCCCACCTGAGGTTTACATGCTACTGTCTCTTAGACGGCAGGTCAAAACACACCTTTTAACCCAGACTTTTCATAACAGGCTTTTATCTTACCAGCTTTTAGTCTGCTTCTAGTCTGAGAGCTGTCTATGGACAGATGTTATGCTGCTTCTGTCCAGTGGCTTGTTTTTCATTGGCTTGTCGCTTTATATTGTTCGATTAGTTTAGCTGTTAAGACACCTTGAGCAGGACTGTGAAGTGGCAGGGTGGAAATATTCTAAATATTTAGAATTAGCAGTGGCGTAGTGGTTAAGAGCAGGTGCACTCTGATCTGGAGGAACCCGGTTTGATTCCCAGCTCTGCCGCTTGAGTTGTGGAGGCTTATCTGGGGAATTCAGATTAACCTGTGCACTCCCACACACGCCAGCTGGGTGACCTTGGGCTAGTCACAGCTTCTCGGAGCTCTCTCAGCCCCACCTACCTCGCAGGGTGTTTGTTGTGAGGGGGGAAGGGCAAGGAGATTGTAAGCCCCTTTGAGTCTCCTGCAGGAGAGAAAGGGGGGATATAAATCCAAACTCTTCTTCTTCTTCTAAATAAACAAATAAAATGTGAAATAAATATGTGGACTTGGCTCAACAATAATGAGCATGGGGATGGAAAAAAATAGCAAGGCGTATGCAGAAATATTTGATGCTACACCCACTTGGTACCCTTGAGCCATGTTTTCCGTTCATTATCAGGGTGGGAAACAAGGATTACAATTTGGAAGATGGATTCACGTTGCAGTTTTGACGCGTGCTTGTGGCTGTGGCAGATCCTTTAAGTGGTGACCTTGTTATATTTAGCCAAGGGGTGATAGTAATTGCAGGCAGATTAATTCATTCAACCACTAAGAGAATGACAATTGAATTATTGAAAAGGATAATTGGGTGCACGCTCATTTAAGCTGTTGTTGTGTTCTTAGTAGTTGCAGCACCTATGGATTCTATCATTATGTTATATATGTTTTGCTTTGGACACAGAAATTAAAATTTTTGTTAAAGCCCACTGTAATGTGACAATTTCTTGGGTGACTCTTGCAACACTCCTTGAAAACATTGGTGCTATTTAAGAGGGAAGGAGGACATACATGCAGATCTACTTCAAATCAGTGACATAGGTATAGATTTTTTATGGGCTGGGTTCGGGCCGGGGCCACGTCTCCGCAAGCTCCACCCCCCCCCCCCAGCTTCAGTGCTTATAAAAGCAGCTCTCTGAGGCCAGGGACAGCAGAATCCCCTGCCCCCCCCCCTCCGTGGGCTCCCAGCCAGCAGTCCCTTCTGCCCTCCACTCTGGGCAGAGGCATAGCTAGGGAAAATGGAGCCCAGTGCAAAATGTAAGTTTTGCACCCCCCCCCCATGGGAGGTTGCTGTGATGCTGAATCCACCCCCAAACAGCATCACTTTCAATGGTGTTTAAACTAGGGAGCCCAGATTCTCCTTTTAAATCCACCTTAAAGAGAGAATCTGGGGTCCCCAGTTAAAACAACATTGAAAGTGATGCTGATTTGGAGTGGATTATCCCCCACCCTGAAACAGCATCACTTTCAATGCTTAAACTGGGGACCTCGGATTCTCCTTTTAAATCCATGCTGAAGGGGTGGGTTTAAAAGGAAAATCTGGGGAAATTTGGGGGGTGCCTGCTGTCAGGGGTGCAATTGTTAAGCTAGCAGCACCAAAATTTCAGGGTATCTTTAGGAGACTCTCCTGATGATACCACCCAGGTTTGGTGAAGTTTGGTTCAGGGGGTCCAAAGTTATGGACCCTCAAAGGTGTAGCCCCCATCTCCTATTAACTCCCATTGGAAACAGTGGGGGATGGGGGCATCCTTTTGGGAGTCCATAACTTTGGACTCCCTGAACCAAACCTCCCCTAACTTGGGTGGTATCATCAGGAGGGTCTCCCAACAAATCTCTGAAGCTTTGGTGCTGCTAGCCTAAAAACTGCACGCCCCAGGCCAAAAACTGAAAAAACACTACAAAATACAAAAAACACACAAACAGGGGGCAGAGCTTCAGACATGTAAGGGGGGGTTGAACCCGGAAAAAAAACCCCTTACCTATGTCCCTGCTTCAGATCCTACATCTTAGAAGTGCCTCTATTTCCAGTTCATACCTGTTCAACATGCCCGGTGGCTAAATATCGGTCCTTACCTGAAAACTGAAATGGTGCTCCTGCTTACAGGAAAAAATCCCTGATTCTTTTTTTTTTCAGGGTGGAGAAAGCCACACTAGTCACCAGATAAAGGCCGTCCCCATTTTGACTTGCAATGACTCGGTCATTGTTAAAAGAGGCTGTTTGAAAGCCAGAGTGATTGAAGCATCAGAGTAGGACAGTGATGGCGAACCTGTTCGAGACCGAGTGCCCAAACTGCAACCCAAAACCCACTTATTTATCGCAAAGTGCCAACTCAGCAATTTAACCTGAATACTGAGGTTTTAATTTAGGAAAAACGGTTGGCTCCGAGACACGCGTTACTTGGGAGTAAGCTTGGTGGTAGTCAGTGGCTTTGCTTTAAAGCAACCGTGCAACGCTTCGAATGGGTGAATCACGACCCTAGGAGGGTTTACTCAGAAGCAAAACCACCCACATGAAAAACTCTGTGTGCGCGTGCCCACAGAGAGGGCTCTGAGTGCCACCTCTGGCACCCGTGCCATAGGTTCGCCACCACTGGAGTAGGATCTGGGAAACCCTGTTCAAATTCCACTCTGCCATAGAAAGTTGTCGGGTGACCCAACACCAGTCACACACTCTCAGCCTCACCCTGGCAAGTATTTTGGTGGGAGACCTCCAAGGAATATCAAGTTGCTATGCAGAGGCAAACCATTTCCGACCATCTCTTACCTTGAAAACCCTACAGGTTTGTCATAAGCCTTGATGGCAACCCCTCCCACCCAAAAGCAATGGCCAAGTAGCGGTAAAAATACAGGGATTGAGGGAAAACCTGGCCAAGGCAAAACAACCCGCAAACTCTAAGGCAGGACCAGGAGATAAGTTTGTGAATACATATATTGGCTATAATACAACAATGAGCAGCACAGTATCCAGTATGATTGATAACATTCCATTCATAACATTCCATTCATAAATTTCTGCTGAACCATTCATGTCCACAAATCTAGTCCGTATATCTCGCCCGTCTCGTGTGTGTAAATTGTCTAAAGTCTCCTTTAATTGTCTCAACAGAGTACATATCCGTGGTGACAAACCTTTGACACTCCAGATGTTATGGACTACTGGCAGGGGCTGATGGGAATTGTAGTCCATAACATCTGGAGTGCCAAAGGTTCGCCACCACTGGTATATATGAAGGAGAACTCAGATCATGAAGAAAGCACCTGAATAGAGAAGGACTCTTATGAATGACAAGGATATGAAATCTTCATTATCCAATACGATACCCAACTGGAGGCATCAAAACGCTGGCGCGCTGATAGGCATTTTCGACTTATGAAATGACTGATAGGCATTTTCGACATTTTCTTCAGTATTTATGAATTCAGACTCTCTACATTCATGAGTAATTTGGAAGCTATTATAGCAGTTGGTTCAGCCTTCCAAATCCATGAATTTATCAATCATACTCAACAGGTTAAGACCTCATGAATGGGCTGTCCCATTCTAACCGTAACCCTAACCCCTCCCACCCACCCCCCAAAAACTTGGATAAGTTATTATTAAGGGCATGTTCTTGAAAAAATATTCTGTACATATGGCCTCAAAGCCACCCACTCCTGCCCAAACAAATACACCTGGTGCACATGTTTTATAGCAGTGGTGGCGAACCTTTGGCACTCCAGATGTTATGGACTACAATTCCCATCAGCCCCTGCCAGCATGGTCAATTGGCCTTGCTGGCAGGGGCTGATCAACAATCCATCAGTACTCCCTGTTACCTAGTATAACCAACCCAAAACCTACCCTGCCTGTCTGCCAGAGCCCCACTGCGAAACTGGCAACTTTTTACAAGAATTAGACTGTCAATTAAGAGCACCATGTACAGTATGTATCATCTATCTGCTGTCCATGTAATTCTGCTTGCACTGTATTGTCTTCTACTCAAGTAATACTGTTTTCTGCCTTGTTTAACTTACCATGTACTTCTGCTTTACTTCCGATTTCTGCCATCCTTACATTGCTTACTAGCTGTCACATCTGATTAACCGCATCTTGCTGGCCTCCCAACTACCAACACGCGCACTCAACTGAGCGCTCTCCCCCCACCCCCCTTTTCGCTTTCATTTTTTCTTTTCATTTGGTCCTTCTCATTTCCCCAACTCCCAGATGATACCTTGAAAAGGGATTATCTTGCGATGGGGAGATGTAGACCATAGGTTGAATATTGTCATTTTATTGCTCGCCATCTGTTGATATAAATCCAGGTTTTAGCATTATTGTTATCATTAGCTTTATTGCAGGGTGATGTTATTATGGTATTTAATGTTTTAACTGTTTGTGAAGCCACCCCTGAGCCCGAATGCTGTCAGGAATGGGTGGAGTATAAATGCAATTAAATAAATAAATACTTGATCCCTGCAGGAGAATCCACTTTGAGTCTCAGGCCCCTTCCACACATGCAGAATAATGCACTTTCAATGCACTTTGCAACTGGATTTTACTGTGCCAAATTGCAAAATGCACTTGCAAACAATTGTGAAAGTGGATTGAACGTGCATGATTCTGCATGTGCGGAAGGGACTTCAGTATAAATTCAGAGTATTAATGAAGTAGAAAAATTAAGACTGGGGTGAGTACAGACATCTTCTATTTACCATAATACACCAGTGGAGCAGCAGTGGCGTAGGAGGTTAAGAGCTCGTGTATCTAATCTGGAGGAACCGGGTTTGATTCCCAGCTCTGCCGCCTGAGCTGTGGAGGCTTATCTGGGGAATTCAGATTGGCCTGTGCACTCCCACACACGCCAGCTGGGTGACCTTGGGCTAGTCACAGCTTCTCGGAGCTCTCTCAGCCCCACCTACCTCACAGAGTGTTTGTTGTGAGGGGGGAAGGGCAAGGAGATAGTCAGCCCCTTTGAGTCTCCTGCAGGAGAGAAAGGGGGGATATAAATCCAAACTCTTCTTCTTCTTCTTCAATCTTATATTGTCCCACTGAATGCTGAGGAGAATCTTGGGTCCTGTGCTTCAGTTATTCCGCGTGTAAACAATTCAGAAAATGCCTAACTTGACTCTGCTGGCGTGTCAAACCTCCCCCACACACACAAAATCAAAACAATTTCTTACCTATTGGAACAATATCTCCCCATAGAGATGTTCAGTGTATTGTCGAAGGCTTTCAGGGCCGGAATTACTGGCGGTCGTGGGGTTTCCGGGCTGTATGGCCATGTTCCAGTAGCATTCTCTCCTGACGTTTCACCTGCATCCATGGCTGGCATCTTCAGAGGATCTTCAGATCTTCATCAGGAGAAAATGCTACTGGAACATGCAGCCCGGAAACCCCACAACACCCCAATTCTTCACCTATTCTTTAAAAAAAAAGTCAGCCCAATCACGTGTGGTGCTACGAATGTCGTGGCTCATCATCTTTGACACGTGTGTCATAGGTTTGCCATCACTGCCTTATGCTGTGCTGATGTCCTTGCTTTAGACTGTGTGATCTGCTTGGAGTCTCAGTGACAAAAGGTGGGGATAGAATTACAGCCAATCTATCAAAAACTGCACCTTTGGGAGCAGAGAGGTGTAGTGGGTTAAGAGCAGGAGCATTCTAATCTGGAGGACTGGGTTTGATTCCCCGCTCTGCCGCCTGAGCTGTGGAGGCTTATCTGGGGAATTCAGATTAGCCTGTGCACTCCCACACACGCCAGCTGGGTGACCTTGGGCTAGTCACAGCTTCTCGGAGCTCTCTCAGCCCCACCTGCCTCACAGGGTGTTTGTTGTGAGGGGGGAAGGGCAAGGAGATTGTAAGCCCCTTTGAGTCTCCTGCAGGAGAGAAAGGGGGGATATAAATCCAAACCCCTCCTCCTCCTCTTCTTCTTCTTCTTCCTCTTCTTCGCTGCACTTCACTGCACTTTGCTGTCAGGTACTGAAGGGTGGCGCCATTGTCCTTGCCATTTTGCGGGGGTCCACGGAACTCTCTCACCTAAGGTTGAGCTCTCCGCCGGGGTGGGGGTGGGGTGGGGGTAGAGAAACAGCAACTGACTACTCAAGGAAGAGCTATTCAAAGGAGTGGGCATGGGGTGAGTGATATGCCCAGTATTGAAAGGCCATGGCTTCTAGATGGCCAGTAATCCCCCCCCCCCCACCCAAGAGAAACCAAATGCCAGACCGAGACAATGAAGGTGGCTGCAAGAGGAAGCGAAGAGGCTCTTGCTGTCTTGGCCACGATCCAACTTCCCTTTCCACTTTTCCTTCAGCCGTCCTTCGCCCCCACCCCCCACCCCCACATCGTTCTTTCTTCCCGGTCTCCCCACTGCCGGCTGGACTGAGCCTCCGGGGTCTAGGCTGGCCATCTGGGCTCTTCTGCCCCCCCGGATGAAGAGGCGTCTCACCTGGCCGGTTCCCCCCCCCCCCTTGCCACGGGAGGCTTGGAGTGTGCCCAGCCGAGGGGAGCTTCCCCCCACCTCCCGAGAAAGGGGGTCAGCACTGCGGCGGGCTCCGGATTGTGCCCCTCTCCTGTCCTTTCACGAGCCCCCTCCCCCCCAAGAACACCGTGGCCACGCTGCTAACCACGGGGGGGGGGCTTGGGGCGCCGGGGGCGGGGGCGAGGAGGACAGCCAGGTCTCAAAGCCAAGCCGCACGTGGCTCCGGCTTCGGGATCTGCCCCCCCCCCATGCCAATGTGTCCTGGGGGGGGGGGCGAAGCCTGGACGGAGCGTGCGGTGCCTTCGCGCAAAGGGCCAGCTGAATGCGCGGCAGCTGCAACGCCGGAGCTGGGGACTGGGGCGCAGGCCAGGGGGGGGGGGGAGCCCGTGAAGAGGCAGAAGTTTCTGAAAGAAGCTGTGCTGGCTCGGCAAGAAATCGAAAGCGGGGGGTGGGTGGGTGGGTGGGGGGGCACGAGGAGGCAGCGGGAGAGAAAGGCGCTCTCCTCCCGGCAGCGGCGCGCGTGGGGAGGGGGCACTTGGGGACTGTCACCGAGGAGGGGGCGGGGAACGACGGGGCAAGGGCTCCTCCGGGCGACTTCGGGACGGAACTGTCAAACGGGCCGGGCGGCGGGGCTCCTCCTCGGGAAGACTCCGGAGGGTGGGGGGGGGGGCGTCCGAAGTGGCCCCCAGGGAGAGAGAAAAGGGGCGAGGGGAAGCGAGGCAGCCTGGCCTCTGGATCTTCTTCACCCCCAACCTGCCCGTCGAGCCGAGCCGGCCCTCCGAGGGCGCACGGCTGACACCCCTCCCCTCCCCTCCCCTCCCGAAAGTACCCAGAGGGGGCAGCAGCTTGGGAAAGGGGCCGGGGTTCAGCTTCCCAAGGGGCCTGTCGAGCCGGGTCCCTCTCTCCCGCCCCACCTCCCCAGATTGGACCCAGGCGCCCCTCCTCTGCCTCCCCTCCCCTCCGGCGCCCCGCTTCCGGGGTTGGCTCTGCCCGGGCGCCGGTGGTTGGGCTCGCCGGGGGTTGGGCCGGGAAGGGACGGGGCGCGGGGCCGTGCCGGCTGGCGGTGCAGCCCCTCCGCCGGGGCGCGGGGAGTCTTTTGTTGGCGTGGCAGCCAATCAAGGGCGGCGACGACACAGGGGAGTGGGGCTATAAGAGGCGGCTCGGTCTTGGCTGCGCCCCCCCGCCCGGCCGCCCTGCTCCGCGCCGTCCCGCAGCCGGCCAGGCCCCCGCCCGCCCGCCGCCCGCCCCCCAGCGCCTCGGGGCGCCCCCCAGCCCGCGCCCGCCGGAGAGAGCCGCTGCCCGGGTGCTGCCGCCGCCGCCGCCGCCGCCGCTTTCGGGGGGCTGGGCGGGGGGCGCGAGATGCCGGCGGCGCGGGCTCCTCCGGCGCCCGTGCGCGCCCTGCTGCTGCTGCCGCTGCTGCTGCTGTGCGCGGAGTTGTGCCGCGGGGAGCCGGCGGAGCGCGGGGCGGAGCGGCCGGCGGCGGCCGAGGGGGTCCCCGCCGGCGGCGGCGAGGCGGACGAGCCGGGCTGCCCGGTGTGCCTGTGGCGCCGGCACAGCAAGGAGCTGCGGCTGGAGAGCATCAAGTCGCAGATCCTGAGCAAGCTGCGCCTGAAAGAGGCGCCCAACATCACCCGCGAGGTGGTCCAGCAGCTGCTGCCCAAGGCGCCGCCGCTGCAGCAGATCCTCGACCTGCACGACTTCCAGGGAGACTCCTTCCAGCACGACGACTACCTGGAGGAGGACGAGTACCACGCCACCACCGAGACTGTCATCAGCATGGCCCAGGAAAGTGAGTCCCGCCGCGGGGGGCGGGGGGCGGGGGTGGGGGTGGGGTGGGGGGAGGCTTCTTTGTTGTGAGCCGGGGGCCCCGGCGGGAGGGCGGCCGCACTTGCGAGAGAAGGGCCCAAGGACGCCCCCCACAACTTTCTCTGCCTCTTTTCTTGAAGGGTCTGCAGCGAGCGGGATCCCCTCGCCTTGAAGCCCGGTCCTGGTCCTTATTGTTTTATCCCAGCCCCGAATAAATCACTCCAAGGCGTCCGTGGGGACCTCTGAGTAGTCAAGGGCGGGGGGGGGGGGTTGGGGGGTTGGAGTGGCTTCTCTGCTGCAGATGGCCGGGCCGGTTTCAGGTGCCGCCAGGGCATCCTCGCCCCCCGCCCCTTGCGCCCCCGCACCTCCGCACCTCAGCAGGATTTGTAGGGAGGTCTCTTAAACTCAACCCTCCCAGGTTAGCTCTGTGCTGAATTCTTCCCCTGATGTCAAGGAGGGGAACAGAACCAGGGTCTGGCCGTGCGTCCAGCGGTGCGAATGAACCCCCCCCCCCCCCATTGCTCAAAAGGTGCACGGATGGCCAGGGTTGTGAGGATTCCTTTCCAGTTTTGCACTATTGGCGTTCACTTTATAGGATTGTGGTTTTGTTAGCTGAGGGGCACAATTCGCCGCTTCACGTCTCTTTAGAGTTTACTTTCCGGTCCTTTCGCACTCCATCCTTGGGGGTGGTGGTGTTTTTTTTGGGGGGGGGATAGCCCCAGCTCTCAGGGAAAGGGGGGATTCCTCTTTCCGGGCTTTTCCTTGAAGTTGCGCAAAGTTCTCTGCCAACCCGGGAAGGCAATTCTGTGCTTTGTGCCTTTCGCATCTTAAGCATTTGTGCAGCTTTGTGGCCGCTGCAGAGCTCCTTTGCAGAGCCCGGGAGCAAAACTGGGCTTGGGAAAATCAGGCGGAGGGGCAGCTTGAAAGTACTTTTTGTTTCCGTGGCGAAAAACCCAAAAGAGGAGGAGGAGGAGAGTAGGATTTATATCCCCCCCTTTCTCTCCTGTAAGGAGACTCAAAGGGGCTTACAAACTCCTTTCCCTTCCCCCCCTCACAACAAACACCCTGTGAGGCAGGTGGGGCTGAGAGAGCTCAGAAGAACTGTGACTAGCCTAAGGTCACCCAGCTGGCGTGTGTGGGAAGAGTGCACAGGCTAATCTGAATTCCCCCAGATAAGCCTCTCCAGAGCGGGGAATCAAACCCAGTTCCTCCAGATTAGAGTACACCTGCTCTTAACCACTACTCCACGGCTGACCAAGAAGGGTCAGGGAAAGGTGCTGCCCTTGGAGCAGGGTCGACCAAGGTGCCATGGTTTTGAAAGGACGCTGCTAGACAGGCTTCTTGGCGGTTGGAAAGGGCTGAACCCTGAACGGGGCATTTCTCAGCCCTGGAGAGCGTGGCTCTTTTTTCTACACGTTAAGGCGGTAATAATCCCTTTTGTGAGGTTCCCTTTACGCCAGCTGCAAACAGCTCGAGAAGTTTGCCCAGGCCGGAGCCTTTGGAAGATCCTGCTGCCTCCCCACCCCCCCATCAGATGCAAACACACGTACACCCCCTTCTCTGCTGCCTTTCCTGGCCTGCCAAGATCCTGGGCTCTTTGTGTTTCTCCCATTTATTATGGACTCGCATGCAGGGCGTGTTTTTTGGGGGGGGGGGTAGAAAAGAGGGCGAAAAAGAAGATTCCCTGGGTTGGGGAAACAAACGGAGCACGGGGGGGCTTTGCAGTGTTTCTTGACAGAGTGTCATAGTTTGCGAGGGAGCTGAATGTGAAAATTCCAAGCAACAGATTCCCCTTCTGGGACACATCTGAAATACCAATCTTAAGGCATATCTTCGAAGCGCTGGTAACTTACACTGGTTGTCACACCTCTGACATTCTGGGTATTCGCAAACTGCCTCCCTTTTGTGCCCCTTGTTCCAGATAAAGCTATTATATGTATTGTCAAAGGCTTTCATGGTCGGAATCACATACAGCCCAGGAAACACCACAACACCCCAAAGCTATTATATTCCAGTTGAACAGTATGGGAGACAGGGGTACTGGGCTTGGGATCCGAAAGGAGATGTCAAACTTCTTCTTTTTTGCTAAGATCTGTGAGTGACAGCCAGGGCCTCAAAGGTCATGTAATATATTTACAAATATATTTTTTTAAAATGCTCAGCGGTAGATGAAATTCTAGCTCCTTGGCTTTGCAGGGAAGCGAAGGGGACCAGATTAGATCTGAGTGACATCTTTTTAAGTTCTCATTCCTTCTAACAAGATAAAATGCATTCAGCCAGATTATCTAAATGTGTAAAATAAACAAAAATTATTATTAAAAATGCATTCAGCCAGAAGGATAGAATCAGAGTCATGTGACTCTAGACAGCTACTGCTGACTGGACCATAGCAGGCATAATGTACCATGGTGACTCACTGCAGGGTAGCATGCACCAGGAGCACTATATCTTAACAATGAGAATGCAGAGGATTTCATTAGCAGTATTCTTGAAAGTACATATTCATCTGAGTCACCTCAGATTTTACGCTCTGAGCCAGCGTGGTGTAGTGGTTAAGAGCAGGTGGATTCTGAACTGGAGAATCAGGTTTGATTCCTCACTCAATTCGATTTCGAATACCTTTAATGGCATATAAATAGTTTAACATTAACATTGCAAGATAATAACAGCCTTTACAACTTCTGACGAGTTTAAATAACACCATTTAAAAATTTACTCACCGCTTCCAACAGCTCGTAGTTGTGGCTGTTTAAAAGATACATAACCTTCTGTTTATCTGTAATGCCTTCACTTCCATGCAGGAAGGGGATTATGTGCTTCCTCCTACCTATCTCATAAAAAGGACAATCCAACAGCATGATTCCCCACTCCTCCACATGAGCAATGGACTCTTATCTGGTGAACCAGATTTGTTTCCCCACTCCTCCACGTGAAGCCTGCTGGGTCACCTTGGGTTAGTCCCAGTTTTCTCAGAACTCTCCCAGCCCCACATACCCCACAAGGTGACTGTTTTAGAGACAGGAAAGGAAAGGAGTTTGTAAGCCACTTTGAGACTCCTTACGCTTGAGAACAGTGAGGTAGAAATCCAAACTCTTCTTTTTCTTCGTACTTTGAACCGTGATTGATTTTTGGTGTATATCCCCCAAAGTAGGACCTGCAAGTTCTGAGTTGCTGGGGCTTTAAGAGAAGAATAAGCTAGCCTGTCCTGAATGTAGAAGTGGCTGGCGGTTACATCACTGCATTGTGGCGACGGAGTTCAAAACCCCTGCTCCTTGACCTATCTTGGTGAAACTGCTTCTGAAAGTTTGCCTGATTTAAAAATGCTGCTCATAGGTGCTTGAAAACTTGGATGTAATAGACTTCCCCTGGGGTTATATAGTCACCATAACACATGATTGGCTATCATAAATATAATTCCACAGGTAAAACTTTAAGTCCCCCCATGCCTCCCTCCAGTGTGAAACTTTCCAACTGAGTCAGTTCCGTACACTCAGCTGGAATTATTGGCCCGAATCCAGCTAAATCAGTTGTGACTGAGCATCATTGAAATGCAGGGAACAAGTTTGCTGAAACTTACAGAAGTCCTGTTGCTTTCAATGAGACACGTGGCCCAGTTCTGCGGCTGGGAGCAAAGTGCTTTTCTGGGTGCTAATATATCACCCAAAGAGCCAATAAGGTCATGCATATAAAACAGAAGTCCGGCAGCATTTGTTCTGTGTACATAACCTTATCAGTTCCTCGGATTCCTCAGAATAAACTTAGAGATTGATGTTGCTTTTTTTTCTTCCTGTTTTTTCTTTTAATGTATAATGTGATGTATGATCTTCATCGAACTGCATTCCAGTGAGTCATGGACATAAAAACAACAAGTAGGAGAGGAATCTGTTAACAGTGCAGTACCAGGGTTAAATTGTGCCCAGGGGCATGACTGCCTCCCCGTGCTCAGCTCCCTGCACCCCACTTACAGGAGCCAGGGAGCCAGTAGGGAGGGCAGGGCTCCGACAGGCTCTGTGGTGGCCGTCCATCTCCTGGGCTGCTCGCCACCGAGCCCCCCCCCCCCCCGGACTCCCGGCAGGCCAGCTTCTGCCCTCCCCAGGCCCTGGGGACAGCAGGAGCCAAGCTGCAGGAAGGGGGGGGCTAGACAGCATGCAGCTCAGGCACAGACCATTTTGTCACGTGGGGGGGTGCCCAAGTGACAAAACAGCATGCGCCCGGGGACATGGGATACCCCATGTTCCCATTAGCGGTACGCCACTGGCTAGCTGCATATAAATCCATTGTCTGCCTGCTGGCCTGTCATTGTCCCATAAAACATTCATGGCGGGATCATCAGCTCAGACGTTCAATCCAAACCTTAATGAGCGAGATGAGAGCAATGGAGGGAGTAAAAATTGAGAATAAAAACGGATGCTGGAGCCCTTAGGTAGAAGGTAGCAAGGAAGAGGTGTGGCGCGTAGCTTTGCTGTCATACGTTTGGCTGCTTGAAAAATCAGCATATCTTGCCCGCGCCGGCTATGATATCGCAGCCCAGCAAAACCTATGAAAAATGGATAAACCATTTGTTGTTGAGCTTCTCCTAATGATGTAGCTATTGGTAGTGGTTTGTCAAGCTTGGTGTCACATTACAGGTTCAGAGGATAATTGGGATTACCTCAGCGATTGTCAATCGGATATTAAGGCTGAGATGTGACAAGCGAGCCATTTGCTACAGAAAACATTAAGATCTGTAAGTCCAGCATAGTCCCATGGAGACATGATCAGGAATTGCCAGGAAACAAGACCTGCAAAATGGGGCAGAGTGCATTTCATTCACATTCATCCCTAAGTTTCAGTATTGTTTAACATTGTAGGACTTCCAGGTAAACATGTCACCCATTCCTTTTCCCCAAGGAGAAAGCAAACCTGAAGTACTCTTCAGTTTGTATATTTCAGAGAAATCTGACTCCCTGCAGTTTGGAATTAGGGCCTGCCATGTTAGTTTAATCTCTCACAGAGGGAACTAAGTTACTTACAATATACTTAGGCTCTTTCAGACACCAATGATTTACAGCAGGGGTGTCCAACTCTGGCATTTCAGATGTTCATGGACTACAATACCCACCAGAATTGGCCATGTCAGCAGGGGCTGATGGGAATTGTAGTCCATGAACATCCAAAGCGCCAGAGTTGGACACCCTGAATTACAAATATTAAGCTGCATTCAGGGTCTTGGCAGAACCGTCTCAGGTTTGGAATGAGCAGGAAGGCCCTAGCCTATGCGGAAAATAAGAACCGAAGGCAGCAATAAATAAATGTTTCATGATGGCATTCAGTTGCAGTTATACTGAGCAGTGAGTTCTTCACAGGAATCTATTCTGCAGTTTCTTTCACCATTCCACTCCTAGCCCAACTTGAAACTTTCTCCAGCTTCCAGGCCCGAGTACCTCCAGCGTCCCTACATTTTTCTTAATGCCTCCTGACCATTTGGAAAGGACTTGAGGAAATATGTGATAGTTCTGACAAGACGGTTTGTTTAATCCATCTTTGCTTGGGTGGATATTCAAGTTCTTTTTTTTTTCTGATCAAGTTTATGGGATGAGAAGAAATGGTACCCAAAAATGTAATCCCTGTTCCCACTGAGTGCAGGAAATGAATGGAAGGAAGGCAAAGCGGCACATTCCTATGTTTTGTTTTTTGGGATTATGGAATGAAGCTTGGGCCTACTCAAAATACCATCCTATAGAGGTGAAGCAGAGAGTATGAGGCTCTTCCTTTTTGAGCTTGTTGTTGAGCTTCTCCTAATGATGTATCTATTGGTAGTGGTTTGTCAAGCTTGGTGTCACGTTACAGGTTCAGAGGATAATCGGAATTACCTCAGCGATTATCAATCGGATATTAAGGCTGAGACGTGATGAGCGAGCCATTCGCTACAGAAAACATGGAATCGACCGTTGATGCTGAAGTAGTGAGGAATAGCTCCAATCATGAACTTCCAAATGCTGGATCAAGAATCCACTTGCCATATTGTGGGGCAATATTCTGCAGCAGTATCCCCCCCCCCCCCAGTTATTTCACCTCTGAGGATCATCCTACTGATAGTTGAAAATAACTTTGATGGTTGTATGTTTCTCCCACCTAAATTCTTTACACTCCACCCTATCTGACCGTGGGCTGTCAGTTTCCCCCCTCATTTAGTGACCTAGTAGTGATCTTCTTGATCTATTTAATTTTCTATTCAAATGCACTGTTTTTTTTAAATAAGGGGTGATGGTTCTAGCCTGTACTTTATTGGCTCCTCAGTAGGTGGCATCTTATCCTTTGGGGTGTTATGCTGCGACTCTCCAGCTCCATAAGAAACGTGGGCTTATAAAAAGCATATTTCAGTAGACTTTTTGCCGCTACGAATGTATTCTTGGACCATCCCAACTTAAGCAAAGCTGCTGTTCGCCCTTCACTGCCCTTGTTATTAGTTGCAGTTGGATCTCAAATTGGAGCAGCAGTGGCGTAGGAGGTTAAGAGCTCGTGTATCTAATCTGGAGGAACCAGGTTTGATTCTTGGCTCTGCCGCCTGAGCTGTAGAGGCTTATCTGGGGAATTCAGATTAGCCTGTACACTCCCACACATGCCAGCTGGGTGACCTTGGGCTAGTCACAGCTTCTCGGAGCTCTCTCAGCCCCACCTACCTCAGAAGGTGTTTGTTGTGAGGGGAGAAGGGCAAGGAGAATGTAAGCCCCTTTGAGTCTCCTATAGGAGAGAAAGGGGGGATATAAATCCAACTCTTCTTCTTCTTCTTCTTCTTCTTCTTCTTCTTCTTCTTCTTCTTCTTCTTCTTCTTCTTCTTCTTCTTCTTCTTCTTCTGAGGTACACAGTTGCTGGCTGGAGCTGTGTCTCTCTTTGGCCCCTTGCAGTTTTGTTTTTGTACCTACGTGTTTGTGGAGATGCCACAGCACCATGAGAACTCAACAGAGGACAGAATATCCCTTGATATACTAATATAAGGATGCGCTGGAAGAATGGCATGTGCCAGCAGGGGCTGATGGGAATTGTAGTCCATGAACATCTGAAGCGTCAGAGTTGGACACCTCTGATGTAAATTATACTGATTACTAACTTTCTCTTAACCTTCCTAGCCATCTGCTCTTGTGTACACCTTTTGTTAAGCTACCCTGTTCTATCTTCAAGCATGTTTACTAACTCTCACAGGCTTCCTCTCTCAATGGCATTATTAATTACCAGATGGTTGCTGAGAACTTTGCTTTTTTTCCATATGCCTAGGCTGCCAACCCTGCTCAGGAATATACAACCATTTCAATACACCTTTTGCCTTATTTTTTATTTTATTTTATTATTTGATTGATAGGCCAGTTTACAACAAGAATTGGCAATTATTCCCCTGAAAGCGGATGGTGCCATCTGACCTATACACATTTCCGTGCTGGACAGAGTCCCACCCTCATAAAAGTCTGATATCTGATAAACCTGTTCCAAATGAAGATTGAAGAGCCAACAGCCAGGAATGGGAACCTAGGGTATGGATCGTTATGAACGAAGAGTCCTTTGGATTCTGGAAAACAATCCCAGCACAAAGGCCGTTTGCTCGGTTCCTGGCTCAAGGGTAAAGGGTGAAAGGTGGGCTGTTTTATTACAGTTTGATTGATTACCAATCTATGTCATTGCTGCTGCTGAGATAGAGAGATGCTTATTGTTGGAATATTGTGGGTGTAAAGACAAACCTGCTTGCTTACCATCCATTGCCAAAGCACATAAAGTCAACCGTGCATCTTTTTTCTCAGCAGCCTAAGAACACTAAGAGGCAGATATTATTTCTGCTGGGATCATATTCTATAAAGATTATAGAAGTCAGGGAACCTACAAGAACTGTATGAGAAGTGGTCTGAAGATATTACAAAGCAGGTTGATATATGCTTTGTTAGGCCCAAGTTTAATGCAACAGAATTCACACAATAAGATGTGGAATATAAGCCACACCGGATACCATGGAGATGGTCAGGAACTGTGTGTCAAATCTTTCCTGGTGTGTCTGTTTGCTTCCTAGGCATGGCCACACATTGCATCCCAAAATTCATGGCATGTAGATCCTACAGGCGCACATTAATTCATCATCCTTACATTTTCATTGTAACTTGCTAAACATTTGATTGGAACAGAAGACAGTACCTAGAAATGGATCTTCCCCTTCTGAGAACAGCCCCAAATACTGCTGCTCTAGGTCGCAGAGGTGGGCAATTAAAAAATATCTTAACCGGCACTGGTTTGTAGGGTCTGTGGAAGGAGAGATCAGGGCTTGAGGGATAGAATATGCTTTCCCAAAATACTTAGGTTTCAGTTACTTGTTCCTGGGGTTATCATCTTCTTCTTCACTCCAACATATCTGTGGAGTGAAATAAGTTCTTCTAATGCTCTCTGTTGGAAATCATATCCAGAAACTATTTCATGACAAACATATATACAAAATCAGTATGATCTCTCACTGTTATATGAAGGACTGGAGCAGTGGCTTTCACAAAGCAAATGCACGAATAGTCATTGTCTCTTGTGCTTTTCAATTATTATTGCAGAAACCACATCCGGTGAGATCTTGTTCTGGCTGCATACATGTTCAGATGACAACATGTATGCAAGCAGGCATATGGCTGGAAAATATATCTATTCCCACTGGCCCTTAAGCTGGAGGGTTTTTGTTTTTGAGTTTTGTTGTACTCTTAGATTTATGAAGACAACTGTTTGCTGGGCCTGAGCATAGTTTGGTGACTTATTTGTGCAAATGCCCCATGCTGAGAGCATTTGGGGGGAAAAAATGACCTACTGCAGATTCGGATAGGTCTAAAACGATGGGTCAGGCGGCCACATTGGACTTGGCTGCTATGTCGAACATTGCTGAGTAGTTTGAGGAAATCAAAGAACAGAAAGTCATTAGGTCCTCAGTGGGGGTAATTCACACTGAATTGCTGGACTTGAAATCAACACTTTGCATAGCTGGAAGAAAAGCTGCTCTCTGAATTCGAAGACAAAACGCACCACAGAAAAGCTCATCCAAGGAGCTCAAAAGACACACAGCGGCTCCGATGTAAAGTAACTGAACTAGAGGGCCAGTCTCTATGTAACCATAATATTCAGTTCTGAACTCAAACCGGAGCCTGTGTCAGATATTAGATATATTTATATTAAATATTGGAAAACATGCAGGGTTTAAAGTATCCAGGAATTTAAGATGGAGACAGAAGTAAAGAAAAATGGTATTACTGCTCCCACGTAATTGTTATACACCTCTACATTAAAAAGAGAAAATGGAAACAATCGTAGTTAATGCTGGAAAGGGATAGGCTTTCAAAATACAAATTGGAGACCACAGCTGTGTTTTCCATGTCTCCAGGTCCGGCGACAATCACTGCCCCAAAGACCATACAATTAGAGTGTGCATGTTTGAGGGAGAGAAAGCGCCACGACATAAATTTGCACCCAATTCATAACCATAAACTTGGCACCAAAGTGTACAGTTCCCAGGCTTTGGTTTTGTGGGAACGCTCGGTTAAAAGGATGTTTCGGCTGCTGGGGGGGGGGGAAAACTATGACTCCAAATGCTCACTTGAACTGATGCCGACTGGGAAGGGAGGCAGCGTATGGTCTGGAGCGTGTGAAGGCTGAGCGGAAGGAAGGGGTGTTGGATGGGAGGGTGTGGGGGGCACAAGTGTGAGGAATTGCAGTGGGGAGAAGGACTTCCCTCCTGGCCAATTCTACAGCTCATTGAGAAATTTCCTTGTCCAGCATTAATAGACTTGGATGGCTTTGAAATTTTACTGCCCATAAAATCGGGCGACACGCTGGGGCTTTTTTTTCTGTGTTAAACGTTTGCTGCTCCTCCCCATGACCATCCCTTTCCCCTTAACAGCTTGCCCCCCCCCTCCCAAAATAAAGCCAGCATGCACACATCACCCAGACTGAAATTGACAAGGGCAGCCCAATCTGATTTTAATTGGCCATCTGGAATAATTCTCCTTGCCTTAGGTGTATTGGATTGCCCGGTGCTGATTCGTTGGACCCCCCAACTCCCACCCCCTGGAATCTTTATCACTCTTCTTCATTCCCTTCTCCCTTGATGACAATTATGATTTTTTTTTTGCCCCTGACACTCTTTCATGGCACAATTGTGTGTGCCAGTATTTTTATGGTTCCTGAACAGAAGGAAGGGAAGGTTTTATAGGCAATGGGGCCATAAACCTTTCTGGTTCCCCTCTCCTTCTGTCCTATCCCCCCCCCTTTTTAATCTAAAGCGTACGTTTCCCCCACCCATGGACAAGAAACTAGGGAAGGATAATTGGGTTCTAAACCATTTATTGGCTACCCATGACCCCTGCTGACCTTTCGTTTGGGCACTGGAGGAGGGGAGGGGAAATTAATGAAGTAGCTTGAAGGAAGACTGGGGGAGTGACAGTGTGAAACACGCCAAACGTTACTCCCCCCACATTGATACTACATTCTGAAGGCCCGGTGAGCTTAAATCAACAATGAATTCAAAGCTGCGAGCAGAAGGCACTACCTTTCTGGGTATAAGGATAAAGTCAAAATATGTTTTTTGCTGGAAAGTCTGACGGCAGGATTCTGACTGGTATCAGGAAGGATGGCGATGGTGTGGACGGAGTTGAAATACCAAGGGGTAGGTGCTGAAGTTGGTAGGAAAAGCAGGGGCAGATCAGTTAATTTACATACATTTTTAGCAAGGTGTGGAATGGAGAAGTCTGTCAAAATGGGAAAGTTATATTGTTTAGGTACTGTAGAATAAGATTTCTACATTAATTACAGGGCATTTAATTAGGGCTGTATGTATAACACATTCTCACAAAACTAGCATTTTCTGTGATAAGAAAGCCCATACTTCCTTGTTAATATGGAGATGCAAGGCAAATTCCACCAAGCAAATTCTGCCAAGAGGTGTGATCTGGCATCAGCTACAGGCAATGCAATTAGCGTAGGGTAAGGGCGATAATAAAGCTTGTGTGCAGATTAATCCGAGTTTCTTGAAACAACTTTAAAGCAGCAATGCCTGATTATTGACACTCCAAAGGGAAATAACTCTATTTAGTTTGCAACATGATTATTGCCAGTTGCAATTTTATGGGTGATGATGGGAAATCTGGAGGGGATCATCCCCTTGTCGTAAGTGAAACATGGTGAGACACCTTTTAAAACAGTGGTGGCGAACCTATGGCACGGGTGCCAGAGGTGGCACTCAGAGTCCTCTCTGTGGGCACTCGCAAAGTGCCTCCGCCCACACACACATCTAGGCTGGCCTGGGCCGCTGAGCTTGATTATTAGCATTAAACCTAAGACCTAGTTTTGGGGAAGCAGTGTAGGTAACCCTGTTAAGTGCTGTTAAACCCTGCTGATTTTCATGCAAAAAACTAAAGCACGATCCTTTACCTGGGAGTAAGCTTGGTTGCTGGCAATGGGTCTTGCTTCTGAGTAAACCCTCCTAGGGTTGTGATTCACCCCTTGGAAGAGTTGCAGGGTTGCTTCAAAGCAAAGCCACCGACTACCACCAAGCTTACTCCCGAGTAACGCATGCCTCTGAGTCAACCGTTTTTTCTAAACTAAAACCTCAGTATTCAGGTTAAATTGCCATGTTGGCACTTTGCGATAAATAAGTGGGTTTTGGTTTGCAATTTGGGCACTCGGTCTCGAAAAGGTTCGCCATCACTGTTCTAAAAGGATAGCTGTATTAGTCTCTTGCAACAAAAGTGAGTATCTCAAAGACTAGCCAATTTATTGTAGCAAAAGCTTTCACGAGCCAGAGTCCACTACATCTAACAAAATGTCCAGGGACCATAAAAGCTGGGCCAAAATAAAATGTTCGTTTTTTAAAGGTGGCACAAGATTCTCCATTGTTATGGTCAAGTTATATAAACCTCTGCTTATAGAAATGCCTCTCAGTATATCATCTCTAGAAACTGTTAATTAGCAGAGGTGCAGCAAGGAGGAAAAGTCCCCGGTGCACTGGTGCATGCTCCGCCCCTGTCCCGCCCTGGAATGCCCTGCCTCAGAACGCCCCCAACCACTCCCCCGGAACGCCCCCCACGCCCCAGAATGCCCTCACCACACCCCCAAAGGGGCGCGCACCCAGTGCGTCGTGCCCCCCGTCCCCTTGGAGCTACGCCTCTGTTAATTAGTAAGTGGTAATGATCATTATTGACACCAGTAACCAGTGTGGCAGCACCAGCACCGGTCTGTCAGCTCTAGAAGTAGTTAATGATATCAGCAGAATACCAGCAGTATTGTGATACTTTGAAATAGTTGCATAGATACTGAATAAAACTGTCCAGGTCGTTCATTTTAGCTGGGGCTACTTTGATGAACACTTTATAGAGTCAGCTGTACATGGCGGTGGTCATCCACTATTGTATGCCCTTGTTGTAGTACACATTAATCCTGAGATATATTAAAGGAAGAGTGGGTGGACCTTCAGGAAAGGGAATGCATCCAGGTTGGAAAATTCAGGCACCTAAAAATGCCCTTGTTGTAGTACACATTAATTCTGAGATATATTAAAGGAAGAGTGGGTTGACCTTCAGGAAAGAAAATGCATCCAGGTTGGAAAATTCAGGCACCTAAAAACATGATACTCGGGCTTCAAAATTTGTCATGTTTATTCTGTATGGGTTTGATGCCTAAAATAAGTACCTCAAAAAAGGGTGCGATGCTTAAGAACTCTTTTTTCCACCCACTCCGCCCTAGAAGTACATACTAACTCTTTAAGTGGGACTGGGTTATAGCTGGAATAGCACACTTAGAATTAGTATTCAGACATTTTAAACAATGTTTAGAAACAAAGAGATGGAGAGAAAGGAATTAACAGGAGTGATTAGCAATGAAACCTAAACCATGCTAGAAGAGACAAGTTTAAGACATTCTGCTTAGCTAAGATAAGTCTCACAGAAAAGGAACGGAACTAATGGCTAGATCAAAGCAAATATCAGTTAAAATAAAATCCAATTTATATTTACTAGAAGAGATGACTAACCGTTGGAACAAAATATTCACAGCTTTTCTGTTACTATGCTTCTGTTTCCATTTGAGGCTTAGATACCATGCATCACTTCATAAGGGACCCTCATTAATGGAAATAATTCCCTTGCTTGTCTTAAAGATGAAATCATAATTCCTGATCTCATTTATTATTCAGCATAGAGACCAGAGGTGATTGAGAGGGATGCGTGTAGAGTTTATGGCTGAGATCACTACAGGATATGCATCAGAATTAGCATCAGCCATCACTACTACTGGTAGAATTCAGAATGGGTATAGGAGGACTGAATAAACTGGAAACTACATGTGAAAAAAATAAACCTCATTTTCTAGCATAGAATGTTTCTGACTCATTGTTGCTGCTGCTGCAATAGAAACAAGTCCATATTACTCACTCATCTTTTATCTGACCAGAAGAGACCACGTTTAAGACCAGGAGGCTAATATCATTTGTACTTAATACTACTACCAAAATGTCCAGCCAGACTTTTAAGAACCTTCTAATTGCTGTTGAATGGTAATAGCAGTAACAGGTTGAATTAAGCCCACAGATACATTTTGATCAATGGAAAAATAAGTAGCATCCTTGCTAAACATATGCCAGTGTAGGCTTTTTTCCTACAAGGCATGTACTCGTAACATGCATGTTCGGTTCCTCGGTCAAGTGGACAGTACCTAAGTATTTATAATATCAGGTCCCATGGACCAGAAACTAAACCTCATACCTTCGGGACCGCATTACCCCATATGTCCTGGTTTGTCCTCTGCGCTCAGCAGAGGCAAATTTACTGGAGATCCCTGGCCCCTCGATGACACGGCTGGCCTCCACACGGGCCAGGGCCTTTACGGCTCTGGCACCAGCCTGG
This sequence comes from Sphaerodactylus townsendi, assembly GCF_021028975.2. Taxonomy (NCBI): domain Eukaryota; kingdom Metazoa; phylum Chordata; class Lepidosauria; order Squamata; family Sphaerodactylidae; genus Sphaerodactylus; species Sphaerodactylus townsendi. The sequence continues at coordinate 173,936,770 of NC_059427.1, read as the reverse complement.
TGGAACACACCACCACCAGCTGTCCGGGCCCTGCGGGACCTTGGAGAATTCCGCAGGGCCTGTAAGACCGAACTGTTCCACCGGGCCTTTGGAGAGTCCAGCCGCTGATAGTGCCTCTGCCCCACCCCGCTCCCCCTCTGCTACAGGGTCCCCTAACATCAATTGGACCCATTTCTTTTCTGGGGAGGGTTGGATATGGGTTTCGTGGGCTACTATTTTAGAACATAACTCGTTTAAATTGTACGTTTTATATATGATTTTATGTTGTTCACTGCCCTGAGCCCTTCGGGGATAGGGCGGTATACTAAATTTAATAAATAAATAAATAAAATTAAATAAATAAAGGTCTCCCGATATAGCCAAAGTTCCTATAATTGGTACTTGGATTAATTTTGAGTTAGAAACCATTTTACCAAATGTTTGACGCGGATATACGCTTTGTTGCCTCCATCTCAGCAATAGGTACTTCTTCTGCACCTGTAACAATGATACTTCCCCATGAAACCCTGCGAACCACGCTCTGTCTATGACCCACAGAAATCTCCCTTCTTGTTTACAAGACCCATAGGGTGTGGCCACATTAATAAGGGTCATGGGAAAGTTCCCAGGGGTCAGATGAAGTGTGCAAGAATGCCTGATACGATGCCCAGGACTCCGGTCCCCCTATCCTTGATCTAGCTCAAATAAAGAAGTATAAACTGCTTTTACAGTTCTAGCATGTGAGGGTGAATTCAGGTCAAACGTTACCATTTCTGCCTTGAGCTTTCCTGTTTCCGTGAAGTCAAGATATGCACTGATACATCCAGGGGAGGTCGGCTTTCGGTGTTAGCCATTCCCACCACAATGGCCACACAGAGGCGGGGGGGGGGGGGGGGGGGCCAAGGGACCAGATTATCCAGTTCTGAAAATAGTCTTTTTACTCAAGAAGCAATTACCCCTGACTTGAAATTACAGTCTCTATCGTTATTCCTCCTGCCTTTCCCTTACAGCATGTAGGAAATGGCTAGGGGTGGGTCACAGAACCATGGACAGCGCCCTGCCAAGGGGTTTTTTTTGTTGCGGGGGGGGGGGGGGGGGGTAGAAGAAGCGCCACTAAAGAGAATACCAAGCAATGAACTGCAGAGACCAGGAACAATTTTGTGCTATCCAGGCGCTATTAAGTGACACCCACAAACAGCCCCACCTCACCGCAACAAGTCACAGGGCCCTACCATATCCAAGGAACAGATACAGTCAGTGAATATCTTCATAAGCCAGCATTCCTTTGCTTCCAGAGTGGGACTCTGCCATCCCGTTTCCACAACCGCCCTTCCCACCTGAGTTGGGCAGCGTCAGTGTAGCACATTTCACACAACCATGCCTAACACAATGGTCAGGAGGGGCGGGGGAGAGATTTTCTGTCACTTTAAGAACTGGCAGAGACTGGCTTAGCGGGAGAGAGAAAATTCCCAGGGGAGCACAGCATTAATTTGGGACTTGTGCACAGCAAATTGCCTTGGGCGTTTGTTACCAGAGGCCTTCGCTCCTGGTTGGCTGTGCAGGGAGAGGCGGCCGGTCTGTGTCGTGACCTTGGCGTGTTAGCAAGGCCTGCGGTTCATGGCATATGCAGCTGGGGGTGATTAAGCTGGGTGGGGTGCACCAGGCAGGGGCAAAGGGGCACTCCCCGCTCAATGTAACCCAGATGTCTATGAACAGAGGAGGGCTTGAAGGGGGGGGGGGTGTTGTCCCCTGGGTGTTTTAGGCTGATGCTTGGTGGGGAAGGGAGAGGTAACACCTCTCCCATTCCTCAGTCTATTTGTGTAGCAGGATATCTCCCTCTCAATCCTTAGACTGTTTGGATTGAGGGCATCCTCTGTCCATCTCAGCTGAAGAATAGTGGGATCCTTTATGACTCTGGCATTTCTGCCTGTGTATTTCTTTACGAAGTGACCCATCAGTGCCTGAGGTGTTTGACTTGGTTTACCTGCACCCAGAGTTCACAGGGAGCCCCCAGTTCACTCCATGATCTCTGTGTGTCTATGTGGGGGTGGGATAACCTCTTTGCTGACGCAAGATTTTTTTATCTCAGTTTGTATCTGAACTATCTAGGGGTGGTCACAACTCTGCAGGACTTGTCATTATGTTCAGATTGATCATAGACATAGACAGATTGATCATAGACAATTTATGTCCTGGTTCTCCAGTAGATTTTGAAGTGATAAGCTAGTCTTTAAGGAAGCATCTCGTCCTCACAAATCAAACTTCATATTCCTGGGATCTCCCCCCAGGTTCCTTCTTGCCAGCAAGCTCACAAATCACAGATTTCTCTTTGTGTGTGTGTGTGTCTGTGTGTGTCTGTGTGTGCGCGCGCGCGGCAGGAATATTTCTCTTCAGTTCCCCTTCTCAAGTAGCTTGTGCATGTTCAATAAGCTACAAGCCATCAGCCATTTTTTTTAAAAAAAATCAAAGATAGTTTAACTAACTACCTTCTAGTAAGCAGTGTTGATTGAGGAAGGATCTTTAGCTAAAATGTAAGCACAGAAAAAGGTAACATCTCCATTTTGCATAGCCCTGGCAAGGTTTTTTTTTTTGTAGGAGATTGTTCCAACATACACATCTGTGCAAAGATTAAGATCTACATTAGTGGCCCATTTTGTGTGTCTCTGTTCCTGTGGGCGAATGGAGGGGTGGGTGACAACAGTCATGATGACCTGTTTCTGAGGAACTCCCTTGCCATTATTTGCCTGACTCCTTCTGTGTTTAAGTACTAGGGACACACACACACACACACACACACACACACACACACACACACACACACACACACACACACACACACACACACACACACACACACACACACACACACACACACAGGGCAACATTTGGCAATTAGGCTTCTTTTTTTCCTAGCCGGCCATTTGTATTAACTTGCTGTTCTTTGTCATATTATTGCCTTCTTAACTATATCTACAAATCTGAAAATATTTTCAATAATTTCATACAGTTTCTGCTGCTAAGTTAAATTTCAGTTCTTTTTACAGCTGCGTTTTTGTTTTGTTCCATTTTAATGCTTTTTTTAAAAAAATATGGTGGCTGTTCTCATTGATTGCTTTTGGCTGAGGGGCAGTATAGAAATAATTTTTAGAAGTCAGTAGATAAATAATGAAATGCATTGACTTACTGAGGCCCCTTCCGCACATGCAGAATAATGCACTTTTAATCCATTTTCACAATTGTTTGCAAGTAGATTTTGCTATTCTGTACAGTAAAATCCAGCTGCAAAGTACAGTGGAACCTCGGTTTTCGTTGGTAATCCGTCCGAAAAGAATCGATGAAAACCAAAACCGATGAAAACCGAGGAAAACTTTTCCATAGGAATCAATGTAAATCCAATTAATCCATTCTAGGCACTCCAAAAAACATAGCAAAAATACATTTTCTGGTGAATAAACATAGCGTTTAATGCTGAAAACAGTAACAAACAATAACACTAGGACCAGCTTCAGAGCCAATGGACCAATGTCGTACCAGAAAGCTGTCCAAAGAGGTCTGTTTCTGATGCCTCTTTAAGATTTGTCTGAAATGGGGCAAGACATTGGCATTAAACAAGTTGCAGTGACGGCCTGCAACAACTTTGTCCGGGTGATTTTTCTCCACAAACCCCTGCACCTTACTGCAAATCGATGAAAACCGAGGCAAATCGATGAAAACTGAGACAAAATTTTTCACTGAAAAAATCGATGAAAACCAAAACCGATGAAAACCGAAGGCAATGAAAACCGAGGTTCCGCTGTACATTGAAAGTGGATTGAAAGTACATTGTTCTGCATGTGTGGAGGGGGCCTGAGTGGAGGGCATGTTGCCTCCTGCTTGGTCTGTTCTTTCTGAATCTATAGGTTGCCTATTGTAGGAGCAGGGAGGTGGAATAGTATAGTACAAGTGGGAGCCCACAAACACTTGTGGAAGGCATCTAACTTTCCCTCTCCCCCACTGTTTCCGCTTTCCAGAAAGCTCCCATAGCCTCTCCCCTTTTCCCGCTTCCTTCTCTCCCAACCAACAACCAACCTCTTATCTGCTCCTCTGATTTAAATTTCCCACCCCACCCCCCCCAGTAGCCTCTGCTTAGGAAAACTGTGGCCCAGTTGTGTGGTGCGAACACTTGGGCCTCCTCCAGGACTTGTGAGGTGGCACATTCCCGTTCCTCACATTCCACCCTCCCCAATGTTTATGTATTTAGATATCTGCAACCTGCCTTTCTCACCAGTCAGGACCCGAAGTGGGTTACACATCTCACACTCCTCTATTTTATCCTGACAAACACTATGAGGTTGGTTAGACTGACAGAGAAAGAGACAGCTCACCCAGCAAGGTTCCATTGCAAAGTAGGGGTTTGAACCTGGGTTTCCCTGATCGTAGTCTGACACAAGGATGTAGGGAACGCCCCCCCCCCCCACAAAAAAAAACATGTCCTAAACTCCGTCCTCCATTTGTGGGTTTTTAAAAAAAAATTAAGTGTTTTTTTTGTTTTTGGCCTGCAGGGGGCACTGTTTTTAGGCTAGCAGCACCAAAATTTCAGGGCTTTGTTGGGAGACTCTCCTGATGATATCTCCCAGGTTTGGTGAGGTTTGGTTCAGGGGGTCCACAGTTATGGACTCCCAAAGGGGGTTCCCCCATTGTTTTCTATGGGAGCTAATAGGAGAGGGGGACTACACCTTTGAGGGTCCATAACTTTGGACCCCCTGAACCAAACTTCACCAAACCTGGGTGGTATCATCAGGAGAGTCTCCTAAAGATACCCTGAAAGTTTGGTGCTGCTAGCTCAACCATTGCATCCCTGACAGCCGGCAATTCCCAAATTTGAGCCTCTTCTTCTTTCTTTCTTCTTCTTCTTCTTCTTAGATTCTCCTCTTAAATCCACCCCTTCCTATTACGGATTTAAAAGGAGAATCTGAGGTCCCCAGTTTAAACATTTAAAGTGATACTGTATCAGGGTGGGGGATAATCCACCCCAAAACAGCATCACTTTCAATGTTGTTTTAACTGGGGACCCCAGATTCTCCCTTTAAGGTGGATTTAAAAGGAGAATCTGGGCTCCTAGTTTAAACACCTTTGAAAGTGATGCTGTTTGGGGGTGGATTCCAGCGTCACAGTGGCTGCCCATTGTGGGGGGGGGGGCAAAACTTAAATTTTGCACTGGGCTCCATTTTCCCTAGCTATGCCTCTACCCAGAGGGGAGGGCAGAAGGGACTGCCGGCTGCTGGCTGAGAACCCAGCCGGGGTGGGGAGGGGAGTCTGCCATTCCTGGCCTTAGAGAGCTGCTTTTATAAGCACTGAGGCCAGGGGTGGGGCTTGGGGAGGCATGGCCATGCCCAGGGGGGGGGTGGGGGCATGGTCCCACCCTCAAACCACCCCTCCCCATAAAAAATCTATACCTACGTCACTGGTCTGACATATTAACTATGCTAACTAACAGGCAGAGGAATGGTTGAAGTAGTAGAGATCAACACAGAGTGCATTCTACCTTGGGATTTTCAAAGATATAAGGAGCATGGAAACTACCACTATCCTATCACTCCACAGAGCAAAGTTTGAAGCCTACCTCTAGCCTAAGGAGCTTTCCTCCAATGGAAGAAGAGGAATGGATGCATCTTCCTCATTATGTTATGGCCGCGTAGGCTGAAGATACTTCCCTTAGCCGAATGCTGGATCCATGCCAGGTTCTCCAGGTTGTGATTTGGAAAATGTGTCTTTGACTATAGTCTGCTCACAAAAGAATATCTGATAGTATCCATAATAAATCACAAATCACAATACCGTATCAATTGACACTGAAAAACAAAGACTGTATCCTACACCACACACTCCAGTTCTCCGGCCACCAACTCAAATCACAATCGAAAAGCTCAGTCAAATAATATTGTTTAAAAACCTCTTTCATAAGGTCAATAAGGAGGAATGCATTCCAGCAAATAATGTTAAAACAGTGGTGGTACAAACCTGTTTTGTGTAAGTTTTCAATTGTTCTTCAAAATGTGCACGGAAGTAGGGGATAGTTTCCTTTTCACATTTGTCCAATCATGCCCGGGGATTGTATCTATAACCAACCTGACTCCAGAACACAGGCACAGAGCCTCTTGTTTGAACAAATGAGAGGGTGTGGTTATGGACATGAATCAGTTGTTCCGTCTCCACATAATTTGCCACATTCCTGTTTTTGTCAACCCCTCTCCTTTTGTAATGCATCCCTGCTCTATGACGACTTCTACGGGAGATAAGTGCCACAAGAAAACATGGATAAATGTCATCCACACAAATGGACTCCTGAGGTGGTGTCTCAGAACTGCTTTTCTCTTCATCTGAAGCTCCATTATAATTAACTACAAGCTCTTCAATCTGTACAAATCCCTGTATGACTGGGGTAAGGTTGTACAATCGAGAAAACATGGGTTCAGGCAAAGAAGGATTGTCTCTATATGCATGAGTTTGGATGGGTTACTGTTTCCTCTAGCTCTGGGGATTCTTTTATTTTAACTAGCTTTTAGCCTTGTTTTAATGGAATTAGTTAAGGTAGTGGGGTCACACCTTTTGAAGAGCCAAAATTGGCTGGGAAAAAGGTGTCAGTTTAACTAGTGGTTTCAGGTTGTTTAGAGTATGTTAAGAGGGTGTGGAAGCTGTTATTCATTTGAGGGAGGTCAACATGGGGGTAGAGATACTACTGATTATGGGGACGGGGGCAATACAGTGGTGGGAAAAGGCCAAATGAGAGAAGGCAGTTGAGATATTGTCAGGCTCAACCTCCTTCTGACCTTTGTCCCTTGCCAGACATGACAGTGGTGGGTCTACTCTAGGAAATCGTATCCTTCTTTGTTGTGCAATGCTAGGTCCATAGATAATAAGACCAGAACACTACAAGACTAATTTGTAGCTCAAAATGTGGACCTGGCATGCATGACTGAGACTTAGGGAGGGCAAAACAGTTGCCTTAAGAGAACTTGCCTCACCAGATTTCACGATCCTATACCAATCTTGGACAAAAGGCCGGGGAGGGGGGTAGTGATACTTATCTGGAAGGCTTTCTCTTTCTTTCTTTCTTTCTTTCTTTCTTTCTTTCTTTCTTTCTTTCTTTCTTACATTCAATATGTTTATTCAAACTATACATTTTTCCTTTTTCTCCCCCCCCCCTTCTTTTCATTGGTTATTCAAGCAAGCAGCAGAAGGTTCATTCTTCTTATTCTCTTGTTCCATAGTTCTTCGTTAAATCTGGCTTCTTCCATCCATTTCTCATACAATGTCCATAATTTCATAATATCTTCTAATTTCTCTTGCCATAGTGTATTTTTTGCCAGTCTCTCAAAAATTTCTAGCTGTATTTGTTCCCAAATATATTCTAACCATTTTGAGACTGTCCATTTCTTGTTATCTTTCCAGCCCAACGCTAACACTGCATGTGCTGCTCTGATCATTATTTTATACATTGGTTCCAAAGTTCTATTTACTCTTGTATCATCTATTATCCCCACTATTAATAAACCATTGTTTACATCAATTTTTACTTTTACTAACTGTTCTACATATTTCAAAATGTTTTCCCAAAACTATCTTTCTTTCTTTCTTTCTTTCTTTCTTTCTTTCTTTCTTTCTTTCTGTACCAACGGTCTCCGGCCTTGAATGTGTGGGCCTGGAGAGGGATTCCATGGAGAGTTTGGCTGTCCCACTGCTGGTGGTGCCTGATGAAGTTGTTTGAAGTCGTATCTGAGTGAGCCTGGAGACACCCTAGGCTTCTTGTCTTGGGTGATTTCAATCTCATGTAGATTTGGCTACATCATCACAGGCAGCGGACTAAGTGTCATTCAAGGCAGCCCTGGGACTCTCCCTGATTGAGATGGACCACTCCCATCAAGCAGATCACATGCTGGATTTGATCTTTGGAATGGGGTCTTAATGTCTATAGATAGAGTGCTGTGGTCAGACCACTTGGCTCTGAAGGCCTGGGTGAACGTCATATTCTCTCCCCCCCACCAAAAAAAAATCTAGGTGGCAGGCTTATTTATGTCCGCCAGTGGAGGCTTGTGGATCCAATTGGCTTCCAGAATGCCCTGCAGGATCCAAAGCCTACCAATGGATCCCTCAATGCACTGGTGGAGGACTGGAATACCTGGCTCTCTGAAGTCACTCAGGGGATTGCTCCTTGATGCCTTAGAACCATAGAGTTGGAAGAGACCTCAAGGGCCATCAAATCTTAACTCTTACGCTAGTCTGACCCTTTGGTACACCGAGGAGTTGTGGCTGATGAAAAGTATGCTGAGACAGCTAGAGCAAGGTGAAGTCATGATGAACGACAAGAATATCTTCTAGGACATTTATGAAAGGCTATGAGACAGCAGTGAAGGTAGCAAAGAAGAGATTCTAATCTCTTCTGAGCTCTCGCCCAGCTCTTTGATATCCTGCCAATGGGATCCAAAATTCATGATATGACACTTGGTTGTGAGGCTTTTGTGAGCTTTTTTGCAGATAAAGTCTTGTTGCTCCGCCATGATCTCCCACCAATGATTGAAACAGTATAAGGACTCTCCAGCTGATGTTGACAGGGTAGTTGCAGTCGTGAGATCTGCCATTTGTTCTCTAGACCGTGAAGGCCAGTTATGAGGAGCTATGGGCAGTGGTGGGATTAAGACAGTTCACACCAGTTCGGCAGAACCAGTTGTTAAAATGGCGCTTGTAAATAACTGGTTGTTAAATTATTTGAATCCCACTACCAGAACCGGTTGTTAAATTATTTTGAATCCCAACACTGGCTATGGGCCCCCCTTTTGGAAATTACCAACTTCTCTCTAAGGCCCTTTCCGCACACACAAAATAATGCGTTTTCAAACCACTTTCACAACTGTTTGCAAGTGGATTTTGCCATTCCGCACAGCTTCAAAGAGCACTGAAAGCAGTTTGAAAGTGCATTATTCTGCATGTGCAGAATGAGCCTAACATAGGGAGTCTTCCTGGGGAGGCGTAGGCCATTTCCGCATGACAGAATCATACCTGGCTACAACTGGTTTCTTACAATCCAGGTCTGATTTATCCTGGTTTCTCCTTTCCTGGTTTCTCCATGGCTGCCCTTTTTGTGAAGGAATCCAGTGAAGACCAGGAGGAAATACTCCAATTTCTTTCACACGAGCCTGGGATGTCTGTATTTACATTGCAAGCATATCTGAGTATTCCCGGTGTCCCGCATTCTGATTGGCTGTTGTTTTTGAGTGGCAGCTTGAATAAGCATCAGGTGGGGAGATCAGGGGGGTGGGTGGAGGGGTAGGGAGATCAGGTGACTGGGTGGGGAAAATAAACTGTTTCTGCTTCCGTGGTGTTTGCACAGTAGCAGGCTCACCCCGGGAGTTTAGAAAAGAATCGCCAATTTGGCGATTTTTGAATACCTCAGGAAATATCATGGGGCAAACCATGCAAAATTATTTGTACGGAACGGGGTATTTATCTTGCTCAATACAGGATATTTAGACCGTGCAGAGTTTTAATAATAGTCATATTTTATGTATTAGTGGAATTGTTTTTAAATGTTTGTGTGCTGCCCTGAGCCAAACTTTGGTCAGGGAGAGCGGGATATAAATGTAATAAATATAAATGTACCATGTTAAATAATCCATTCAATTGGATCTTGTTCTCTCATTGCCTTCTGTTTGTAATGTCTCTGCCCTTGTATATAAAATCAGGTCCAATAGTTGTATATTCCTCTGCCATTTTGCTGCAACAAACTAAGAGCTGAATATTTTATAGCTGAGTACTGGCTATTTTAAAGTTTGTAAATATTTCTTTAAAAGAATGGTTCAAAGTATTCTTGGGAATGAAGGGGTGATGTTCTACTGTGGTTAAGTTAGCAGTCTTTGCTATAATAGTTGCCTTCCACGGAAATAGCTGCTCCTTGCTAATCATTCCATTGAAAAGAAGAGCAAAAACACTGGGGGTCTATGGGGAAAAATACAACTTTAGGATATGTTAACTTCTGCTGTGACGTAAAATGAGCACATCTCATAACAATCTGACATTTGGACAAAGTTCATCTCATCTGCAATCTGTCAATTTTTCAAAGATTTAATCAAGAGGTCCCCTGAAACAATTTCTCCACAGAATGAAGAAAAGACAATGAATTCCTGCTTGGTTCTGATTATCACTGTATTGAGCATCCTATAAAAAAGTTCTCACGAGGAAGCTGTTTGTGTTATTGTTTCTCCTCAGGAGCTTTTTCTGGGGCTGAGTCCTCCTCTTCTAAGGTCCTATCTGAAGACTGGTATGGAAAGGTTCTAATTTTGGAGTCTTGAAGTGTTTTTCTTCTGCCAGGTTTATTGGTTTCAGATAGATCATAAAGGAAGGTTTGGTCGGTTCTGCCTCCTTCGTGTGTTTTTGTTTGGAATTCCATGGCCTCCAGCCCCCAGTCGTAAGGGCATCCCAATAGGATATGACAGGGGAACAGAAGCTTATCTGGGTCTGATCACATCTCTGGCTTATACCTTGCTTTCTGGCTTATTTCGGAACAAACAGGACATTCCGTGGAAGTAACGGGGAGACACTCTTAGGGAGGCTTTGAGGAAGGCCAACTGAGCACTAGCCAGGGCTGCTGTCTTCCTGTGTGAGAGGGAAATTCCTGCTCCCAGCTTCTGTTGTTGCCTGCCAGTGGCCAGCAGGAGGGAAAAATTTAAAAGTTACCAACAGGTATGTCATGGGTAAACCCAGACTTGACACAACTCCTTTGGAGATCGCTGGAAACTCTATGGTTTTACCACAGAATTTGCAGTGATTCTTTAGAGAGGCATGATGTTACTTCTGTTTCTGCTGCCCGCCCCCCCCCCCCCAAGTGACTTCACATCACAACTTGCAAGTGCTCCCAAATCCCTGACCCCCTGGACTGCCAGTGGTTTGTAGACACTGGTTGCACCCAGAGGTGGGATCCAGCAGGTTCTCACAGGTTCCCGAGAGCAGGTTACTAATTATTTGTGTGTGCCGAGAGGGGGTTGCTAATGGGTGATTTTGCCACGTGATTTTTGCCTTCGTTACGCCCTTCCTCTCAGCAGTAGCGCGCAGAACTTGAAGCAGTCTAGCAGGAGGTGCACCGGCGTGCGTGGCAGCCTGTGCCTGCGTGCATTCGTTTCCCGCCCATGGACCGGCGCAGCGGCTGCATCCTTGCCACAGCCCCGCCCAGGAATGCCCCGCCCCCGGAATGCCCGACCACGCCCCCGTCGTGCCGAGCCCAGCCCCATTGGCGCTACGCCACTGTTTGAATCCCACCACCATGGGAACCTGTTACTAAAATTTTTGGATCCCACCACTGGTTGCACCCCTAGCTGCATGACTCTCAGAGTTCAAGAGGAAAACACACAGGCTCGGGAACACAGCTGCACCCTTCAGATTGCCATTCCTGAGGTCCTTTTTCAGGGAGTACTCCTGCTGGCTGGCTCTTGCCATGTGCTCTCTGACACTGCTGGGCTTCAAGGGTGGGAAATGGGCCTTTTGCTCATTTTCATGACATCAGGAAAGAAAGGTGTCTGGGAAATGGAAATTCTAGGTACTCAGTGCTGACACTTGGAGGCACTGAAGAAGCAAGGTCAGCCAGAGCAATTTTACAGAGCCTACTACAGCTAAACTCTCTCTCTCTCCCTGTGTATGTGCGTTTGTGTGCATGTGTGTATGTGGTGAATTCTGATGCCCAGTTTAGTACCTAAACATGAGTGCTAAGGTTTAAAAAATGAGGTGCAGGGAGATAAGGAGCAGCAGTGGCGTAGTGGTTAAGAGCAGGAGCATTCTAATCTGCAAGAACCGGGCTTGATTCCCCGCTCTGCCGCCTGAGCTGTGGAGGCTTATCTGGGGAATTCAGATTAGCCTGAGCACTCCCACACACGCCAGCTGGGTGACCTTGGGCTAGTCACAGCTTCTCGGAGCTCTCTCAGCCCCGCCCACCTCACAGGGTGTTTGTTATGAGGGGGGAAGGGCAAGGAGATTGTCAGCCCCTTTGAGTCTCCTACAGGAGAGAAAGGGGGGGATATAAATCCAAACTCTTCTTCTTCTCTTCTTCATAAGCCTTAAGGTGAAAAGCCGTTGATCATGGAATGATGGACTAGCTTGGTAAGAAGTGAAATAGAACAAAAAATTCAAAACAAACACCACCACAAAAGAAGACCAGGAAAATACTGGTGCCCTTAGGCCTGAGGCCGAATAATAACTGCATGCTGAATAGTAGGCCAACTGGAACAGTGCCGAGAGTTAAAAAGATTCAAAATTCTAGTGCCAAAAAGGCCTAGTACTAGCCAAGTGCTGAATGGTGGGCTGATGATGAACAGAACGCTGAGGGCAAACAAAACAAGCCAGCCACCAACAAACAGGGGGGAAAATTGGCACCTTGTAACATCTAAACCTTAGTAGCGGCCAAGTAGTGTGGCAGAGTGTCTAAGAAACGAGTGGTGAGGGAGGAAAATGGTAGCAAAGTTCTGATGCCTGATCAGGCCTGAGTAAAAATAGATGTATCGTCAAGGGGACGATTGAGTAGGGGTGCCAACTCCAGACTGGAGCATTCATGGAGATTTGGAGGCAGAGCATGAGGATAGTAGAATTTGGGAAGGGGATGGTGCTAAGCAGGAATGTGATGTCTGAGAATCCAGCCTTGGAAGCTGCCATTTTCTCCAGAGGAACAGATCTCTGTCATCCTGAGATTAGATGCAATTCTGAAAGAACTCCAGACACCACCTGGAAGTTGGCAACCACATGTAACCAGTGCTGTTTCCTTGGCAAGATATCTCAGAGGAAAGGTTCCAAAAGTTGTCCTGTCCAGAGGTGGGATCCAGCAGGTTCTCACCAGTTCCCGAGAGTGGGTTACTAATTATTTGTGTGTGCCGAGAGGGGGTTGCTAATTGGGTCGGCTTTTCCGTTAGAAATTCCATTAGGTCCAAAAATAATGAAGTCCTGTTGTTTCCTATGTGGCTGGTTAGCGAAGGTAGAAAACGGGATAATTCTCCCTGTTTTAAAAACATGTTTTAGAAATATGGTAAAGTTCCTTGTTTAAGGACAGTATCCTTCTTTTGATTTCTAGAAACGTAAAATTACAGCATTTGAAAGTGTCATAAGTAAGACAGGCAGTCAATTTAGAGTGAGAAGTAGTTGTTTCTGCTGGCAGCAGACTATAGGACTCTGGCTATAATGAGTTTAAATTATGGACAGAAAGATACCAGCTGGAAATTAGGAACTTTTTTTTTACAGTAAGAGTTTTTTACAGTAAAAGAGAAATTATTAATGCCCCGCCCCCGGAATGCCCGGCCACGCCCCCGTCGTGCCCCGCCCAGCCCCATTGGCGCTACGCCACTGTTTGAATCCCACCACCATGGGAACCTGTTACTAAAATTTTTGGATCCCACCACTGGTCCTGTCCCAAACTTAGCCTGCCTTCCCTGTTAAAAGGTAGGAGAAACAGGAAAGGATTGCCCCTGCTCTGTTTTTTTTCAGGATTGTTTTGGAAAATCTGCCTCCTACTGGGTGAGCCAGGACCTACACCTTATCGGGAGAAATGAAATATTTCTAACATGGCTCTCATGGTGCAACCTTTTCTAGCACAACAGCTAGCAGATGTTGCTGCGGGTTTTTTTCAGCTTGTTGCGTTTTTCCCCCCTCTGTGTCTGACTGAGGCATCTTTACCCAGTACACTAAATCATTGTGGGTCATTTCTGTTTTGTGTTCTACCTCAGAAGTGTGAGCCGGAGGATCTATGGCCAGCTGAGAGGCTATTCTATCTCAGTACTTAATTGAGCAATATTTGTAGCTTAGTGCTATGTGAGAGATGATAGGTCCCAGTTGTGGGTGCCTCTTACTCTATGTGACTATAAATGCTGACATAGGTTTGATTGTAGGGCAGAAATACAAGATCATACCTGCCCTGATTCTTTGCTTGACACACTCCTAATGTGGATTATCATCTCTATATAGAGATTCGTACTTCGAAAAGTGGTAAAATGTGGCATAAATTGATGGTGTTCTGGAATGGCAAAAAACGGTACGCGATTCACGCTATGCCCCTGAAATTTGCAAGAGAGCCGCATTAAAACTCCCAAATGAAGGTCTGAATTGTCTTTACATGATTTTAAGAATCTCTTTTGAGAACGTTGTGGAATTTGAGAACGTTGTTCTATTCGAAGAACAACACAATGATTGATGGACAAAAAGCTTTGTGAGACCTGAATGGACTTTAGCAACTTGAGGTTTTGAGTATTTTGGATCAAAGTGTGACCTCAAAATTCGCGGACAAGTTTATTGTTCTATGGCTCGGCTTCCAGCCTCTCTATTCGGATGGTGCAATCCTGCCGCTGGCAGCCCTGCCAAGTGGTGTACCACTTTCCTGTGAACTGTAAGCAGAGGCATAGCTAGGGGAAATGGAGCCCGGTGCAAAATCGGAGTTTTGCTGCTTCCCCCCCATGTTCGTTAGTGTTTTTTATACTTTTAGTGTTTTTTCAGTTTCCGGCCTGCAGGGGGTGTAGTTTTTAGGCTAGCAGCATCAAAATGTCATGGTATCTTTAGAAGACTCTCCTGATGATACCTCCCGGATTTGGTGAAGTTTGGTTAAGGGGGTCCAAAGTTATGGACCCTCAAAAGGGTAGCCCCATCTACTATTAGCTCCCATTGGAAACAATGGGAGATGGGGGCACCCCTTTTCGAGGTTCTGGAACTTTGGACCCCCCAACCAAACTTCACCTTTAGTCCCGACTGGCATCGGCAGGAAAATTAACCTGATGATACCAGATAAGGTCACATGGAGTTTGATCCAAGCGCCCCGGTGTTATGGACTCCTCAAAAAAGGAAAGTTCCATCTACTATTAGCTCCCATTGAAAACAATGGGGGATGGGGCACCTTCTTTGGGGGTGAATAACAAATAACTGGAATAACAAATCCTTTCTTAGTCTATGGGTGCCAGATGGCTCATTTTGTAGCTCTGCTGATGGGCATTATTAAGGAAACCCAGGTGAAACCCCAGTGAGTAAATGGGCCATTGGCTGGAATTATCCCTTCTTGGAACCACACTTCTCTCTTATTAGGCAGTACTTTCTAGTTGTTCGGCCAATGTCTCACAATCAGTTGAAGAATAAAAGGGTAAAGATTCCTCTCTGTGATAATCTCGGCTTTGCCAGTGGTGCCGCATGGGGTGATATATTATTTATTGGTTTATTTATTTATTTGTCATTTATTTTACTTATTTATTTCTATTTCTTACTTACTTTTGTTTACTTACTTTTACTTTACTTACTTTTACCTGGCTCTGGGCTCAAGTGGTAAAATGGGTCATTTGGCTTCACCTTCCAAGGGCTCTGGGCAAGTAAGAAATATAATGTGAAAAACAATGTAAAACCAGCTGAGCACATGCAAACAAATTGCAAAATTATGAATAAATGGGCATGTAAGGTTCTAAAACCGTAAATACTAAAATTCCTTTGCACAGCAGCAATCACATGCACCACTGGCGGCATCCTGCAATTAAAACCCACATAAAAACCCTCCCCAAAAATGGGGGGGGGGGGAACGGTGGGTCCCATGGAGGGTTAGGGCACCTGTGATGTGGAAAGGAGATGAGAAGGGGGTGCAACCAGCAGCTGAAGCCTCCCAAAAGGCCCCAAAGTGGAACAACTCAGTCTTGCAGGTGTCTCAAGTGGAACACGCGCATCCCGGCTGGTGTCTCGGACAGGTGGAGGAAGAGTGTTCCCCCAGGGAATAAAGGCCCTGGCCCGGCGGAGGCCAGTCATCGGCTGAGGGGGGGCGTGACCCACCACCAGCAGATTGTCCATGTCAGGACATATGGCATGTAAGGCGGTCCCGGGAGTGCTGGGTCCCAGGCATGGGCGCCCAGCACAGCACCCATATCCCGTGAAATGATCCTGAACTCGACTTTGCTCTCAATTTGCAGACGGCGTAACATAGGCTGAATATCACATCACGATGTTTGCTAGGCCCTTTCTGCACAAATCCCCTAAAATGTTTGTATAACCCACCAGTCCCCACCTTCACCATGATATTTATTCACGTTCACCCACTTGAAAGGATCCATGGCTGCCGTGAGGGTCTTTTTGAGTTATTTGTTGAATTGATGCTTCAGTGCTTTTTGCTGCGATCCTCCATAGCTCATAATTCCTTGAAGATTCTACCCCCCTCCCATTTTTTTAAACCCACACAAAATGATGAAAATAAACAGGCAAGGGGGACCTCAGTAATGTGATAAAATAGTGCAGACAAGAAAGTTTAGGGACAGCACAGAGGCATGGAAAACGTGGTAAATAGATTTCACAGCAAATGAAAATTTTTTCGAAATGTTTCAGGCTGAAGAATGATTTTTTAAAAGGGATTCATTTAAAACGTTTTGAGGCGGGCAATAAAACATTTTCAGAATGTAAGGGGGGGGGATATGAAACTCCATAGAGGAAACATTTTATTTCTTGCCGCAAAACATTTAAAAAGATTTGCATATAGGGCCTATATTAACGGGGTGGTTTGCCATTGCTTTCCGCAGTCACCTACATTTTACCCTTCACAAGCTGGCTATTCTGTCAGGATCGAACTCAGGTAGTGAGCAGAGCATTGACTGCAGTACTGCAGCTTACCACTCTGTGCCACAGGGGCTCGTAAGTTGAAGGATATACCTAGCAATAAAGCCCATTGTGCTAAACCAGGGGTAGGGAACCTTTAACACTCAAAGAGCCATTTGGACCCGTTTTCCACGGGAAAAGAAAACACTTGGAGCCACAAATAATTTTTGACATTTAAAATAAAGATAGCACTGTATATATTGGGTTTTTTTACCTTTTACTCCGCTCATTCTGAGAAGCGCATGGATGCGTCCGCCGTGCTGCATGCAGGGCGGGCAAGGATGGGGCCGGCGGCTCAGCTCGTGAAGCCGCAGTGCAAGGGAAGAAGAGCCGCAGGTTCCCTACCCCTGTGCTAAACAATACAACAGGTGTAAGACAGCTGTTGGTGGCGGGTACAGTAGCAAGGTAGGATCTGTTTAAATAAGTTATTGTAAGGTTGCTGAGAGAAAAAAACTGAGAGAAAGAAATTAGCAAGAAGAGCTTACTTCCACTTTCTCCTGCCAGTGATTTGCTGCTTGCCTGCTATGTTGCGCTCGCCATTTTGTGAAGATCTCCTGGGATGTTTGCACTGCAGGCATTGCGACTACCTGCCTTTTTACTGAATAAAGTACATAATTGAACTCAGCTCTTCATGCAGTTTTCGTGGGGGGAGGCATTATTTTAGATCACAGGTGTCAAACAAGCATACTGCGTGCTGAACTGAGCACGGCCAGGATCAGGCTCTCCTTTCTGCCTACACCTCGCCAAGAGAGGCCCTTCTTCCAGACCTGATGGAAAGAAAGCTGTTGAGTTCCTTCAGCCGTTGGAGTTCCTTCAGCGCCCCGCACCTCACTCCCAAGCTGCGGGTGTGCAGTGATTGGCGGGTAGCGAGTCATCTCCGCACGTCCCAGTCTTACTGACTTATATGGTGTGATGATGATATAGGCCCTGGGAAGACAACCTTTTTTGAAAGCTGAACAGTGAAAACTGTTTCACACAAATGCGGTATCATGCGATGCGACAGTTATGTGGTAAATGGGCTCGTGTGAATTGTTTCTCTGGCAGCAGCACGTTATGACAGCACCGGGAACCCAGGGTTGTGGGGGGAAAAAGGTTGCTTACTGCTTCTTTCTCTGTCTTTCTCCGCCAGCGGACCCTGTTGTCCAGATTGAAGGCAACCCACATTGTTGTTTCTTCAACTTCAGCCCCAAGATTATGTTCACCAAGGTGGTCAAGGCACAGTTGTGGGTTTACCTGCGGCCTGTTCAGCATACTTCCACGGTGTACCTACAGATCCTGCGCCTCAAGCCAGTGACAGAGGACGGCAGCCGCCACATCCGGATCCGCTCCCTCAAGATTGACCTGAACTCTCGCATTGGTCACTGGCAGAGCATTGACTTCAAACATGTGCTGCAGAACTGGTTCAAGCAGCCACAGAACAACTGGGGCATCGAGATCAACGCGTTTGATCCGAACGGGAACGACCTGGCTGTCACCTCACTTGGCCCTGGTGCTGAAGGTCTGGTGGGTAAACAGGAACATGTTTTGCCCCCTTCTTCCTCCTTCCTAACCCCTAACACAGACCTGGGCATTATACGGTCTGCTGATACATCCGGCCTTGTCCGGATGACCCCGGATCGGCCCCCCTGCCGTGCTGGGCAGGGAGGAGAGTTTGAAAGCCCCGCAGTAGCTGGTTGCCCTACTGTCGGCTTCTGCGGGGCTTTCTGCCGCCTCGCCCCGTTTCCGGTGGCCTGGTCCTCCACAATATTTTCTGTTTCTTATGCGGCCCCATGGAAAAAATAATTGCCCACCCCTGCCCTAACACAACACAGTTGCCAACTCTTGGTTGGGAAATTTCCGGAGATTTGGGGGCAGATCACGTGGGAAGGTGGAGGGAACTCAGTAGGGTTGTGATGCCGTACAGTCCTCTCTAAAAGCTGTCGTATTTTCCAGGGGAATTGGTGTCTGTAGCCTGGAGATTGGTTGAAATTCTGGGAGAGCTCCAACACCTACCTGGAGGTTAGCAACCTTATAAATCAGATCTGCAGGCTTCTCTAAAATCTCCCCAAAACTGTATTTTTTTGTCAGCAGTAGGAACTTCGGATATATTCTTCTCATCACTGCAGGCCTCAGTGACCTACCATAGCATCAGAACAAGCTGTGTTGTAGAACGTAGCCAGGAGTTTAAGGGAAGGTACCTTCTTTCAAAATCACTGCTGACTGAAATGTCTCTAATATTCTGTCCGGGTATATAATAGCCCATGTTTCTTTGTCACAGAGATGAAGGAGCAGTGGAAAAGGACAGCGTGGTGTACAGTGATGGGATAGACCTGATTCACTAAGTCAGTGGTGGCGAACCAATTGGCCATGCTGTCAGGGGCTGATGGGAATTGTAGTCCATAACATCTGGAGTGCCAAAGGTTCACCACCACTGACCTAGGTCCATTCCAGAACCTCACTTGCTGCATGTCTGCAATGCCTTGGATGTTGGGATGAGAGTGGACAGAGCTTTCCCTTTCATCCCTACTTGTTTGCCTGCAATGGCAACCACACCATATACTTCAGGGAGTTGGAAGTAACTGCTTCTGCCCCCAGCTGGTTCCTTGAGGCATTACTGCTTCTGCTAGTGAAAATGGAGTCAAGGGCCATTTTCACATCAGAACATGGTATTGGCTTTCCTGGTGAGAACCTTCCTTCCCTCATTCACTCTCATCCCCAAGACTATTATGCTAATAGTGACCTTGCTAGTCTTTAGTGAACTTCAAAAGATTGTGCATTTTGGTATCACTGGTATCAGATAAATATTCCACGTGGTGTAGCAGTCAAGAGCAGTTGGCACTAGTCTGGAGAACCGGATTTGATTCCCCACACTTCCACATGAGTGGGGGACTCTTATTGGGTGAACCTGATTTGTTTCTCCACTCCTACATTCCTGCAGGGTGACCTTGGACTAGTCACAGTTGATTCAGAACTCTCTCAGCTCCACCACCTCACAAGGTGTCTGTTGTGGGGAGAGGAAAGAGTTTGTAAGCCACCTTGTAAGGCAGTATATAAATCCAGACTCTTTCTCTTCTACTACTAATGAATAGCTAGGGGACAGTAGCCTGTGTTATGTCAGATGCAGCTGTTGACACTTAACACTTCCCTCCCCCACCAATATTTCTTTCTATCAATCCTATTTCAGACTTTTTCACTGTTAATCCTGCTTCAGATCTTCAAAATTGTCAAATATTATTAACACGATCATAAGAAAGCTGAATTACAATTTGTGAAAGTTTTGGGGCATGTCAAATGAAGATATTCTTTTCAGAGTCTCAGAATTTAGCAAAATATTTGCTCCCAGCAAGAGACAATATCGTGAAGCAGCACTAATTGATTAAGTGATTTACTGAAGCAAGGTCTGCATGTTGTAGCTATAGATTTTTGGATACATAAACTACAGAATTAGCTGGGCTTTGCCATTCTTTTATGCAAACAGCCATTTCAGTTAGAAGATTTCATTTTTCTTAATAATATAATGAGATTTGACAGATTAACTTTGTTATAGCATGTGTGTGGTTTTGTAATAAGAGGCAACATAACCTGCCACATAGGTAATCCATACAGCTATCATTACCAGACTAGACTGCTGTAAATTGCTCCATATGGGGCTACCCTTGAGATTGCTCTGGAAACTACAGCCAGTTCAGAATATAGCTGTATGAGTCCTTACAGGGACACCACAGGGAGAACAGCTCCAACCAATATTCCGCCAGCTGCACTGATTTTAGGTGGAGTACTGGATGACGTTCAAGGTGTCAGTGCTATTCAAAGCCTTAAATGATCTGGGACCTTCATATCTGCTGGACCACCTCTTCCAATACATCGCCCAAGAGCACCATGCTCAGCAAACAACATCTTACTGGTGGTCCCTGACCCAACAAACGTCTGGTTGTCCTCAACCAGAGCCTTTTTGGCTCTAGCCTCAGCTTGGTGGGATGCTCTTTCAAATGAGACCCGGGATTTACGCAGGGCCTGTAAAACTGCGTTGTTCCAGCAGGTCTATGGTTGAGGGCAGCATTGGTATTTCAACTTGGCTGGACTCCTTTCCTTTCTGCCCTGCCCCCTGGGTTTCATTATTATTGGCTTCACGGAGCCAGAAACCAAGACTAGAAGTAGAAGTAGACAAGCCTTTATTGGCATTCCAAATTACAATAAAACAACGTTCACGTTATCAGATAAAGGTAACAAACATTCAGAGTCTCATCAACAGTGTAGTCCAAAATGAACTTACCAAAAGTGCGCGGCCCCATACACCTCTCTATGACCACACTGAGGACCCAACGACAGAAACCAGGCATCACAAAAACATACAGTATCACCACTCCACTATAACACACAGAGTTTGTTGGGGTGGAACCAAACACACAGGAACAAGCGGATAGATGTAGCGAATGGGCAAACAATTGATTCGACTAGATCACGATCGTTACAGCCTTCAATTGTCACACCATCTGGTAATCCCATAACAAAATCACTTATTATCTCTAAGAATCACCCACAGATTATTTCGACTTTAAGATGACAGTGAATCCACAGGTTACTGGCAGAGGTAGGCACTGCTACCAGAAGCAAATAGTTAATGTAACCAACATAGCGAAAGAAAGATGTTATGATGATAGCAATCTAATGTTTAGGTATCCATCTAGAGTTGCTGCCTATAATCTTTAAAAGATATTTTGCTACGCTTTCGCAAAAGTAATGATCAAGATTATCTAAGATTAAAAGGAATCCTAAGAACATCAGTTAAATTATTGTATATAGGAGCTGAAGTAATGATGGGTTGGGTCATTCTGATCTTGGTAAATCTTGCACAATGAAACAAGTGTGCTCCAGCAAGTCTCAATCCTGGCCTGAGTTGCATGGGTATTAGCCCTCTTTTGTTTATCTATACGCTAAAATTCACCTTGGCGGAGCATAGAGGGTATTAAATTGAAATGAGCCAAGATTATTGCTCTTCTGTGCCTTGGATTGGTAAGCCAGAAAAGATAGTTGACTGCATGTTCTTGTTCAAGAGGAGATAAGCAGACGGAGGAGAGCATGCTTTCCCTTGCTTTAGCTTATCATACAGCAGTAATTCATGTTCCAGCAGCCTGATTTTCAGGCAATTATAGGCCTCCAATTGAGTGAAAGAGTAAAGTGACTCTAATGGGAGGCCAATAGCGCTAATTTTTTCTTCCACCAACATGATCCATCTGGGAATTACCAAATCAGAGAGCATCGAGTGGATTAAACTAGAATGATCTTGTGAAAAATGGATGCACAGCCAATATTTGATAGTTCTCAGCCAAGCCATTGTAACATGTGGGAAGAAGTGGGAAGCAGTGGGAAGAAGACTTGGCCAGGAAGTGCTTGGCCATCAGCAGTGGGAAGAAGACTTGGCCAGGAAGACTTGGCCATCAGCAGTGGGAAGAAGACTTGGCCAGGAAGAGCAGAGTGACCTGCTGGTGTTCATTTTGGAGGGCTTTTCTCAAAGCCACAGCTTTTAAAACAGTGTATTTTAACAGGGGTTATCTCTTTTTCTCCCCGCGCTCCCGTGAGCTAAGGCTGCCGAATCTGGAAGGTAGTTTTAATAGGGGTTAACAGAGTTCATTCCCTTGTCTTCCTCTTTGTCCTAAGAGGTGGGGCTTTTTAAATAGAAGGCGCCAAGAATTTTGAATTCTAATTTTTTTTGTTTTATTAATGAATTAATAAGGACATATTTGACAGATAGTACATGCAAGATAGCTCCAAGGGGGGCACTGACTAAAAGCTTAATTTACCGATTTAAATATCTTGAAACAAATCAGATATGAAGGCAGAAAGTCGCCAGCAGGGGAGGGGCTTCTTCCAGTGATTTGTGACACTAGAGTGTCACATGTATGACTATCTGCCCACTAGGACAGGAAGTTGTAGGTGTGCTCCGTATCGCTGCAATGAGCTCCTGACACTCAAGGAACGTGTGCGTTCTCTTGGAAGCCAAGGTGGCAGACCTGGAGAAGCTGAAAGAGACAGAGAGGGTGAGATGCAGACGAGGCTTTCAGGGACTTAACAGCCGGGTCCCCACTCCCAAGGTGCACATCTCTTCAGATGTCATGGAGAATGAAGGTCTTAGGGACGGAGGGAGTGCCAGTCACAGGAGTGGGGAAGATGCTCCCTTAGATGGGATCCCTTCCCTTAACTGGTGATCAGCTATCCTCTCGCACTGAGGATGCACCCCTCAGGGAGGAGTGGGGAGGCTCCTTGTAGTGGAGTGATTCTCGATCTCATTAGAAATGTAGAGAGTTAGGGTTTCTGGAGAGGCGTGATGACCGCATGAGTGACTTGCCTTACCTGGGTAGAAGGTTGCCGCGATGCTCACGTTTTACGTCTAGATAGGCTTTTAGACAGTGCTGGGGAATTGGAGTCCAGCAGTTGTGGGTCCATATTGGCTTTCCAACAACATTGGGGAAATGTAGCCGGGAGTGTTCTGGAAGCTAAATTTAGGCTGCTAGGAAACAGGTTGAAGTCCAGGACCTCCATGCTGTGGCATTCTCCTAAATGCTACCCGTTTCAGACGCCAAGAGGCTTGAAGCTATAGGCAAACGCTGGGAGATACAGTGAGGTCCTCCAATGCGTGGATGAGAGGTGGTGGGTGTAGAGGGTGAGGGTTTCAGATTTGTGTCAGGAACTGGGGAACCTTTTGGGACAAGGCAGGCCCTTGTACAAACGGGACCCAGGCTTCATCTTCTAACCAAAGAGGAACCAGGTAGATGCTGGTATCCATTAAAAAAAAAAAAAAGGTGGCAGAACAGCTTTTAAACTGATCACTGGGAGAAAGTTTCAGGCAAGCGAGCTGAGAGTGACTTCGGTTCGGAATACAGTATCTATGAGGATGCGGTGACAGAGAGGGAGGTTTTTCTAAAATCGAAAAGCCACATCCAAGCCCGTAGAAACATGAAGCAATGTGCATGTGACAAAGCGGGATGATGGTGTCTACAAAAAAAAAAGACTTTGAGGGTAGCTAACACACATAAATCCACAGGTGTAAAAAAGGACAGAGACAGAGGGTATACAGGGTGTCTCTATGCGTTAATAGTAGAAGCATTCAACCTAAAATGGGAGAGCTTGTGAGTACAGAGTTTTGAAGGAGGGACTTTGATATAGTGGGCATTACAGAGACATGGTGGAATGAGGGAGAACCAGTGTGGATGCTGTTATACCAGGCTACAGGTAATCTATAGGAAGGATAGGACAAGGCGCATTGGGGGGGGTGGAGTTGTTCCCTTTACATCAAAGAGAAGCATAGAGTATCACATAAAATAGACAATGCAAGGGGAGCTGGTTCCCCTACAGAATCACTGTGGATATCAATACCAGAGGTGAAGGACAGTTTAATATTAGGAATATATTACTTGTCCCCCAGACCAAAAGTGCACAAGAGGATCTTCTGAGGATGGAAAAAAAGAAATTAGAGAGGCCAACAAAAACAAAAATGTAGTGGTAATGGGTGATTTAACTTATCCCCATATAAGCAACTGGAAAAATGCATGTTCAAGGTCATAGTAAGGAGAGGAAAGCATTCCTGGATATGCTAAATGACTGTGGCTTAGAGCAGATGGTTGTGGAACCAACCAGGAGAGGTGATCCTAGATCTAATTCTATGGGACAGTGACCTGGTGCAGGAAGTCAGTGTTATGATTGAGCCCGATAGGGAATGAAGCGACCACAATGCTGTCAGATTCAGTATCTCAGCATGTCTGAGATGAAAGTGGCAACTACTAATGTAGTTACATTCGCCTTCAGAAAGCGGAAATTTCTCAAAGATGAGAGGAGGATGAGTGCTTGGGGAAGCTGAAAGGGAAAATGCAAGAGGAAGTCAAAACTATCCAGGATGCTTGGAGGTTATTTTAAACATGGCAGTTATAAAAAAAGCTCAGCTGGAATGTGTTCCGCAGGAGTTAGAAAAGGCAGCACCCAGTCCAAAAGAAAGCCACCATGGTTAACAAGAGAGTGTTGAGGGAAATTATCAGAAAAAAAAAGCAAAATGTCTTTTTGTGAGAAAATGGAAGTCCAGCTTTGACTGATGAGAGAATATGAGAGGGAACACAAATGGTGGCAAAAGAGAAGCAAGTTAGCAGCTCGTAAAGAAGGGAGGCAAAAAAGGATTACATGAGGAACGCGTGGCTGCAGTAACATCAAGACCAGCAACAAACAGTTCTTCAAGTACATCAAAAGCAGGGAAGCCAGCAAGGGAAGCGGTAGGCCCGTTAGATGACAAAGGAGGAAACGTAAAGGGTGTGCTAAAAGATGACAGGAGATTGCAGTAGAAGCTGAATGAATTCTTTGCATCCAGTGTCTTCACCCAAGAGGGAGGTGAGGAACATTCCTGCACCTGAACCAAGCTTCTTAGGAGGCGAATCCGAGGGAATCTAGCGAAGATAGTGGTAGACAGGGAAGAAGTTCTGGCAGCCATTGATAAACTAAATGTTACTGTAAATCCCCTGGCCCAGATTGGCATTCAACCCAAGAGTTCTTTAAAAGAGCTCAAGCTATGGGAAATTGCTGATCTTCTCACTTTAATATGCAACTTATCCCTGAAATCAGGCTCTGTCCCTTGAAGACTGGAAGGATGTAACAATGTCACACCAATCTTTAAGAAAGTGATCCAGGGGGGATCCGGGAAATTCGCCGTTCTCTCGCTCGGACATCTGTTCCTGGCAAATTAAGAGAATCTATCATTAAAGATAAAATTATGTTAGATGGTGCCAAGACCTGCTGGAGAAAAGAGTCAGTACGGCTTTTGCGGAAGAGGCAAATCCCAAATTCCTACAAACTTACTAGAGCTCTTTGAGGGTGTAAACAGGCATGTGGACAGGGGTGAAACTGGTGGACATTGTTCATTTCGATTTCCAAAAGAGCTTTTGACAAAGTTCCTCACCAGAGACTGCTGAGAAAACTCCAGCAATGAAGGAATAAAGAGGGGAAGCCCTCCGCGGATTAAAAACTGGTTGAGAAACAGGAAACAAAGAGTGGGTGAAAAACGGAAGTTCTCACAATGGAGAGACGTCGGGAGTGGTGTCCCCGCTGATCCGCTGGGACCAGTGCTCTTTAACCTATTCATAAAATATCTGGAAGTAGGGGTGGGTAGTGGTGGTGGCCAAGTTTGCAGATGATACCAAATTAAGCGTAGGCGGTGGAGAGAACCGCCGGATTGGGCGTAAGAGCTTCCAAGCCGATCCCGATAAATTCAGGGTGAAAGCGGGCTAAGAAATGGCAAATGCAGTTCAATGTCAGCAAAATGCAAAAGCGGATGCGCCATAAAGGTAAAATCCAAACTTCGCTAATACGCTACAGGGGTCAAAAGCTATCAGCCGCTGGTGACCAGGAAAGGGATTTAGGCGCCTTGCCAGATAGTCGCATGGGAATGTCAACTCAATGCATGGCAGCTGTAAAAAAGGCAAAACTCTATGCTGGGAAATAATTGTGGTGCCGAATTATGAGAAGAAAACCGCAAAGATTATCGAACAGCGTCTTATATAAAGCAGTGCAGCGACCGCGACTTGGCGCAATTGTGTCCAGTTCTGGTCAGCCGTGATCCTCGCAAAAAAAGATATTGATGAGGATAGAAAAAGTGCAGAGAAGGGCAACAAGGATGATTGAGGGACTGGAGCACCTTTCCTGGTATGAGGAGATAGCTGCGGCATTTGGGACTCTTTAGCCCGAGGAGCGCGGCTGAGTGATGGCGATATGATTGAAGTCTACAAAATTATGCATGTGGTAGATACCGCTGATAGAGAGAAATTTTTCTCTCTTTCGTCACAATACTAGAAACCAGGGGGCATTCCATTGAAAATGCTGGGGGGAAGAATTAGGACTAATAAAAGGGAAAACAATTCTCCACTTAAATCGCGTGATTGGTGTTTGGAATATGCCGCCAGCGAAAGAGGTGGGTGATGGCCACCAACCTGGATAGCTTTAAAAGGGGCTTGGACAGGAGATTTATGGGAGGAGAAGTCGCATTTATGGCTACTAATCTTGATCCTCCTTGATCTGAGATTGCAAAATGCCTTAAATGACCAGGTGGGATCTGGTTACCAGCTTCGCAGAAGGCCACGCGTTCACATCCCACATGTCAGCTCCCAGCAAGCAATTCTGGCGGGCCACCGCGTATAAAGCAGGATAGCTGGAATAGATGGACTTCGGTCTGATCCGAAGCCGGTTTGTTCTTATGTTCTTATGATGAGGGACATTTGCCCAAGCCCCAAGCATAGTCGGGCTGCATAAAGGCTACAGCTAGGTAGGCCCATGATTTTGTAAAAAAAAACGGGATCAGAGATCTGGCCGGAAGATTTTGTCTCTACCGGCTTTTATCCAGATAGGGTGCTCCATAAAGGAGTTTCGTTCCACATTTGGCATTGAAAACTTTCAACGCTTGACGGTTATATTGGCGGCCCAATTCCTGGAAAAAGCGCAGAACGGCTGAAGCGTTGTTATTGGCTGCATCAAGCGCTTAGCTTCCTGCGGTATCGCCCAATTAAGATTGTTCGCGAAGAGTAATCCCCGGTGATAATATTGAAACTGTTTGACTCGCCTCTCATAGGTTTCATGTTAATAGTCCGCTACCTGTCTAGAGAGAATCGCCTCGCCAACACCACGATTTTAGATTTCTCATAATTGATTTACCAATTCATTTGACCTTTGGTGTATTCATTACAGAGATCCGGTAAGGCTGGTGAGGTGTTTTCAACCTTGGCGGCTGAGAGGAAAGTTGCATCGCCCCGCGATAAAAGCAAGGCATAGGATACGTTTAGAGTATTAGTTTCAAAGTGTCCGCTGAACTTTAAAAGAACAGGCACCAAATCGCTGAGCATGTTAAAACAAAACAGGGGCCAGTGGTATGCAGCCCTTATTTCGACTCCCCTAGCGGTAGGGATGTTAGATGTGAAGGGCCCAGTATTCGGGGCACCTCTGATTTTGCCAGCTAGGGTGCCGCGTATTAAATTGTTTTGCTGAAAAAAACAACAATCTTAGGTCAATGTTCCGCATTGAGAGTTTGCTCTAGAGTAGTTCTCTTGAAATCCAGTCAAACGCCCCTTTTAAATCTAAAAAACGCAACAAAAAAGCTGGTTGGCATGAAATCACATATTTATTGGCCAGGCGATGTAAAATGCATCAAGTGTTGATTTTATAGCTTGAAGCCTGTTCCTGAATCTGGACCAATGATTCCTGTTTGTCTGATCCTCAATTCTCAAAGTTTCAAGGCGAGGAATTTCTGGCGCATGCCACCGGTCGGTGATCGAAAGGCATCTGACAAAATGGGTAATCGAAAGGTTTGGTAGTGTCTCCCTTTTTGCATATAGACAATTATAGCAGCAACTACTCGCTTGGCATAGGCGCCTGTACAGCAATTGTTAACATAAGTGAGTAGTGAGGCTGGGTGCCGCCTACCACCATTCTGGAGAAGATTTTAATACTGCAGGCATTACATCGGTTGGGCCAGGTGGCTTTGCCTCTTTTTAAACCATTAATTAAATTGATCACTTCCTGAAGCCAACCGCAGGCCATTTTCCGGGTAACTCAGCTGAAGCTGGGGTGGAAACAGTAAAACTCTACTACTGGCGCGCCGGAAAAACAACTGCGCCAGCGAGCCAGAGAAATATGTGGTGGCATGCGCTGCCATAGGGTTGAGGCACTTCGCATTTGCTTCGCTGCCGCAACCCGCCATGTTACAGTTACAGTGCCCGCGCGCCGTTCCACGATATGCCCTGCACAACGTACTCAGGTTTGAACCGCTGCCGGGAACTCCTCTTCTTTTGGCCAGAGTGATGCTGCTTGAGTAGCTTCTCATCCCCCATATCTTCTGCGTTACCTTCTATAAAGTCCACAAATTGTATTGATGAAAGTTCAATGCAATAATGGTTTCAAACCATGTTGCTATTGCTGTTTGGAGGCCTTCCCGGGTTTTGGGTGCAAGGAAATTGATTGTAAAATTTGCACTAAGACAATAATTAGTTGTTCAAATTGACATATTCCTGCAGTTCTGGGGAAGCAGCCCTTATTATAGATTCCCTCTTTTAATTTGAGTTATCATAGGGAGAGCTAAGCAGAAGCCTCTGAGGCTGGGCTAAGCTACCCGGCAGACATCATGTTAACTTATAGGAACTTGGGTAAGTCAAAGAAGGTGTCCCTGCCAGCCTCCCAACCTTGTTTGAAATGCCAGTTAGAGTTAGTGGTAGATGATCACTGGAGTACAGGGCAGTCCCCAATACTAAAAAAAGAAGTAAACAAACTGATATAAATAGGGTGGACATTAAAATATAATCAATCACACTCGAACCCATGGAGTTAACCAGGGTAAGACTATCTGTGTTTCTATGGTGTTTAAGCCCATTCAACCATAGTTTATTAAATTTTATAGCAAATTTGATTAGCTGGATTCCAGCGGAGTTCACATGCGGATCTTTGGAAGTCCGGAGGGCAGGACATAGGAGAAGCTGTACAGAGTCATCCTCAAGGTTGAGCTGGGCCAAGGTTGTGGATGAAGTTCCCGCGACCAACCCTTTGGTGGATAGAAAGCTCAACAACATCCCATTTGGAAAGTCCGTAGACTTATATTTTAAATAGGATATTGATTTTATTGTTTTATTATTGTATTTTGAATGTTGTTTTTTATTTCTTTAATTGGTATATTTGGATCACTCTTACAAACATATTTCATTATTATATTACATCTATAATATGCTTCCCCCTTTTTTTCCCCTCCACCCCCTCCACCCCCAAAATTCTTCCTTTTTTCTCTTTAAGTGCGCAGCAGCAGGTTCATCCGTTCTTCTCTCTTCTCCCATCTGTCCTCATTGATTCCGGCTTCTCTACGAATTCAGTCCAAATCTTCATCATGTCCATTTGTTTTTTGTGCCACACTTGGTTCCTTGACATTATTTCGAAATCTTCTAATTGTAATTGTTCCCATACATATTCTAGCCATTTCTGTATTGTCCATATCCTTTTGTCTTTCCATCCCAGCGCAAATACTGCATGGGCTGCTCTTATCATCATTTTATAAAGTGTTTTTCTCCGCTGTTCTATACTTTTATTTTCCATTATACCCATGAACAATAGGTCTATGTTTACTTTATCTTAACTTTTACATATTTCTCTATATACTCTATAACCTGATCCCATAATCATTTAACCTCTTTACATTCCAGCCACATATGTATATAGATTGCATTTCCCCCCCCCCCCCCACAATGCCAACATTTTGGACTAAATCCCTTTATCATGTATGCCAACAGTTTGGGGGTTCTATACCATTTTAATATCACTTTCTTTTGTACTTTGAATGTTGTGACCAGCCCCACATCCAGCCTCTGAGTGGAGAGGTGGGTGGGGCATATCTCCACGTGGATATTGTGAACTCGAGCAAGCCCCACTCACTGGCTGTTAGCAGGGGCAGGGTGCAGCTTGGGGGGGGGGGGCAGCATACAGGCTTGCCCCAGGCACTGTGTTAGGTAAATACAGTGGAACCTCGGTTTTCGTTGGTAATCCGTCCGAAAAGAATCAATGAAAACTGAAACCGATGAAAACAGAAGCAAACTTTTCCATAGGAATCAATGTAAATCCAACTAATCCGTTCTAGGCACTCCAAAAAAACATACCAAAAACACATTTTTGGTGAATAAACATAGTGTTTAATGCTGAAAACAGTAACAAACAATAACACTAGGACCAGCTTCAGCGCCAGTAGACTAATGTCACACCAGACAGCTGTCCAAAGAGGTCTGTTTCTGATGCCTCTTTAAGATGTGTCTGAAATGGGGCAAGACATTGGCATTAAACAAGTTGCAGACACGGCCTGCAACAGCTTTGTCCAGCTGATTTTTCTCCACAAACCCCTGCACCTTACTGCAAATCGATGAAAACTGAGGCAAATCGATGAAAATCGAGCCCTTCGGGGATGAGGCGGCCTATAAATCCAAATCAATGCAAATCAATGCAAATCGATGAAAATCGAGCCCTTCGGGGATGAGGCGGCCTATAAATCCAAACAATAAATAAATAAATAAAAATAAAACCGAGACTAATTTTTCACTGAAAAAATCGATGAAAACCGAAACCAATGAAAACTGAAGGCAATGAAAACCGAGGTTCCGCTGTATGCCCCTAGTGTACAGCTGGATCCAAACCTGGCCTCAGCCAGGCTCAAACGGTCCCCTGCTGCTTCCCCCCTCCAAGTGGAGGTTGGGTGTGAGGTGAGCCTGTTCACCCCACTTGCTGGCCTTCAACTATGCCCTGCTGGCAGGGGCAGCGTGCAGCTGTGGGGAGAAAGCGCTTAGGCTTGCCCCAGGCGCCCCTGGTTGGTTGGCTTATACTGGTCAGAGGGTCATGTTTCCTGTAAAGTTGGCCTATGATCATCTGGCACAACTGTCGCCAAGCACATCCCAATAAGACCATCAGGACCAGTAAAGGTGCCATCTTACTGAATTTCCCACCTGCTGCATTGCTACTTAGACTGATTTGGAGACAGTAGGTGTGTGTCAGGAAGCTAGATTTTGTTATGTTATTGCAGTTGCTTGTCCTTATGCTTAAGCCTGAACCTTTTCTTTAATCTTTGCAATAAACCCTGTTGCTTTTGTTGGTGTGTTCTACTGTGTATGAGAGAGTCCAAGCCCAGGATCAGTCAAACTATCAGAAGGAGATTTATTCCTAGGTCCCAAGTTTGGAGACAGTGGGATAAAATCATCAAAGCAAGGATGTGGGAGGGTCAGAAACCGCTGTATTTTGACAGGTATCTACTCTCCATATTCTTTATGATGGGAGCCCCTTTTATTTCACACAATCATACACTGCCTACAAATCGATTGCTTTGTTGAGTCAGATGTCCCACCTCTCATCTTTGTTTATTCATTTCCTATCAGCAGCTGACGGGTCAGAGTTCCATACCTCATTTCTCTCCTGCTTAGCAGACCTGCAGTTTCTTAAGGAATCTATAAATGATAATAGTTCTTTATTGTTAATCACCATCCTTTGCCTTTTCAGAGGGGAAAAAGCAATATTCAGGGCTACTGCTAGGAACTGGATAAATTTTTGGATGCTACAATAAGCGATGTAGGATTGGAGGAAAGAGGGATTGGTTTAGAAGGACAGAGAAGGAGGAGGAGAAGGAGAAGGAGAAGAAGGGGAAGAAGAATTTGTATTTATATCCCACCTTCCTCTCCTATAAGGAGACCCAAGGTGGCTTACAACCTCCTTTCCCTTCCTCGCCCCACAACAGACACCTTGTGAGGTAGGTGGGGGTGAAAGAGTTCTGAGAGAGCTGTGACTAGCCCAAGGTCACCCAGCAGGAATGAAGGAGTGAGGAAACACATCTGGTTCACCAGATAAGCCTCAGCCACTCATGTGGAGGAGTGGGGAATCAAACCTGGTTCTCCAGATTAGAATCCACCTGCTCTTAACCACTACACCACCCTGGCTCTCTGGGTAGACGGATGAGGCTGAGCCGAACTGGACAGATGAATAAGCTTGGCTTAAAGGATAAACAATGCGGGCGTGGGGTAGACAGGGCTAAAAGAGGTAGATGCAGTGGTGGGATCCAAAAATTTCAATAACAGGTTCCGATGGTGGTGGGATTCAAACAGTGGCGCCGCCGCACACATGCACCTCCAGTCCCTATTGGGCAGGGAGGTTGCTTTAGTAACCCCTTCTCAGCACTCAGAAAAATTAGTA
This sequence comes from Sphaerodactylus townsendi, assembly GCF_021028975.2. NCBI lineage: Eukaryota > Metazoa > Chordata > Lepidosauria > Squamata > Sphaerodactylidae > Sphaerodactylus > Sphaerodactylus townsendi. Next base: position 173,904,472 of record NC_059427.1, on the reverse strand, counting down.
ACCATTTCTAGAGAAGTGGTGAGAACTGGTTGGATCCCACCTCTGGGTAGATGGCTTATGGGTAGATTAATTTGGGCGGAACCGACATGCTGCAAAGTTTTGCCCTTTGGGTTGTACCCTTCCCTTTGTGCTGGTCATCCCTTGCAGAGTGGGCAAGTCGACTTTTTACAAACTCATACCTTTGTGTTTTTCTCTTTTCCAATCCCACCCCCCAGCACCCCTTCATGGAGCTGCGCGTGCTGGAGAACAACAAACGGTCCCGGCGGAATTTGGGCCTAGACTGTGATGAACACTCCACTGAGTCACGGTGCTGCCGCTACCCACTGACCGTTGACTTCGAAGCCTTCGGCTGGGATTGGATTATCGCCCCCAAGCGGTACAAAGCCAACTACTGTTCAGGCCAGTGTGAATATATGTTCATGCAGAAATATCCCCACACCCACCTGGTGCAGCAGGCGAATCCCCGGGGCTCAGCCGGGCCCTGCTGCACCCCAACTAAAATGTCCCCCATCAACATGCTGTACTTCAACGATAAACAGCAGATCATCTATGGCAAAATCCCTGGCATGGTTGTCGACAGGTGTGGATGCTCTTAAACCCCCCCTGCCTGTCCTATCACCCCCCCTTTCCCCGATTCCCCCGGATTCCTACTTCGAGGATGCACCCTGACATTGACGAATCCGTCCTTTAGCATTTAAAAAAAAAACATTTTCGCAGAGAAAATAATTGCGAGAAAAGAACAAGATGAATAGAGTTTGTATTGAGAATCTCTGAATTGACATCATGCACTGTGCAATAATCAAAACAGACATCACGTTGCTGGAGATGGGATGAGCTGGCTTGGATCAATACTTTCCTCCCCGAGGCAGATCTGAAACGAGCATTCTTTTCTTCCTCTCTCCGAAACCCGTTGTTTGACCCGTCACTGCTCAAGCTTTATTTTTACTGGCATTCTCTCTTTCTCCCCCACCCCCTTCTTCTCTTGAACTGGGAGCAAAAATAGTTTTATGTTTAAAAAAAAAAAGTTCATCAGAAAGAGAGAGACTTTTCAACCCGTTTACAAACAGCGAAAGCTTCCTAGATTGTGATTGTTAAGTTAAATAAAATGTTGTATGGAGCTATAGAGATAAAGGGGGGGGGGGGGGAAGAGGTAAATATTTTGTATTAAGATAAGGAAAGAAGGAGAAGGGAACCAGCCAGCTTGGGGGACATTTGGTATTTTGCTTTGAAGTATTATGGGGTAGGAGTGGATGGGGTGGGAATTTAGGGTTGTTTGAACCTGCCTGCCTTTTGAGAGACAGAGTCCTTGGAGAGATAGGAGAGTCCAAAGAAATTGAAAATGGGAACAACTTGGAACGTTTCTATGGGTCATGGGGCTGCGAGGGTGGTGTTGGAATGGAGCCGTATCTGAGACTTGGAAAGGTTTTGAGAAGCTGTCTTACTGGAGGGTAAATTCTTGCTTATAGCTGCCTTGGACACGAGTCCAGCTCTTTAGTTTCAGTGCCCCTTATATCTACTTTCAATGGTTCTACAGCTCCTTTAGAAAAATATAAACCCTGTTCCTTAGTTTTGTATGGACCCCACCATGAAAGCATTTTGACAGCAGTGAGTTAAGGACCACAAGATATGATGTTGTCAAGGCAAAGGTCTCAATTTCTCTTTTCCTCTTCCAGACCTGTTTTTTTTTTTTTGCCTCGTTTGAACCATCACATGAAAGACTCCTTACCTGCAAAACAGGGGTATTTCCAGGATGCAGTTGAGGAAACTTTATTTATTTCTTCCTTCTTGACAGTAGAGCTTTACGACTTTTGCATAACTTTTCAGAGATTAACAACCCCATGAATATAAACAGGATGGAACTAGAGCTTTTCCTTAACTAACTGCCGAACTGAACAAGACCCATTCGTTTATTTTGCCTAACTGCAGGTGAGAAAACATCCCCTGTTATATCAATTTTTTTTAAAAAAATTTAAATGCACTTATGTAGATTTATATTCCACATCCAGTCTTCTTTAAAACTGCAGTAGATCCCTCCTTCCCTCAGCCCACAATACAGAGCAATTCAGCTTCTACAATTTGGGACCAAAAGATCCAAGATATGGAGGGACATAAACCTACACAAAAGGAGGAAAGGCTTGCAGTTAAGAAAGCATCGAATATGTGGTATAGTTTGAATTATTTTCTCTCAGAATTGCTCTTACATCTCTCAGCGATATGTAGAAAAACAAGTTGGAGATAGGCCTTGGGATGATGAAGCATTAGCCATGCACTAGAAATTTAGCAACTGTTATCTTTGAACCTATTATAGCTCCTGCTGTTGACTACCCTTGGTCGATTATGCATGGGGGAGCTGGCCTTCTCTCTGTCCTGCTGTGGCATCAAGCGCCCACCTGAAGTGCTCTTGCTTTCCATGGGGCAACTTCCTTGTACTTCAGTGCAAGGAAGCTCGCCGCACCATAGTTCAGCTGCCAGTGTGCCGTAATTGGCCTCTGTGTAATCGGCCCTTGACAGTACCATGTTTCGGTCAGATTTCTCATACAGATCATGATCCTGGAAACTAAAGGCGAGTGGAGCGCTTAAATAGGAGAAGCTCTTGCGATGAAGAGAAACATTTCAGGTTTTTTTTTCTGGTGTTATTTGTGTAATCTCTGAGGGTGAACTCAAGTGCAGATATTTAGTGCAAAGGAATAATGTTGCAAAGTGTTCGGTTCACATTATGCACCTGCACCAGTCGCCACTCATTAGTTGCTTGTTCAAACCCAGTGTATGGACAAGAATATTTTACCGCTCGAAAGCTATTAGCATCCAGCCATTTCCCACTGAATTTCCATTTGCAAAGAGGATAAAGGTTTGAGAAGTTTCTAATCTGGAAGAAAATATTTGGTCAGAACTAGGAACAGCCAAATTATAGATGTAAGGAGTCAAAGATTATTGACTCAAAGGCTGAAGCATACCGGGAGACGAGATGGCTGACATACCAGGCTTTGTTTCTGCAGATGACTGAGATTATCTGTTCAAATGGAAAAAGAAGTAGGTAAATGAGAGGCAGAAGATCTCATGGTGGTTCTAACTGGAACGGGCCCATCCATCTCTTCTTGTGAGGCCAATGTATGGATTCAGATTTAATTGCAAGCGATTCCTATGTGCAAATTATTCAGTGGAAGATGCCAGATTTTTTAGTGTCCAAACGAAAGAGCAAAAAAGAGACTACCAAATGAGAGCAATCTTTGAAAAAAAAAAGCCCTTTTTGTTTTTCTACATTTACACAGGTTTCCTAAGGACATGCTCCTTATTTGTTCCCTGCAGTAGACGACGACTTAGAGCACCAATCTGAAACAAACACTTTGGCTCAGACTACTCATACCATTGTGGTGTCTTCATTTCCCTGTTACTATTTTCTTGACAGTAGGAAGTCAGGATCCCTGTTTCTCCAGAGTTCAGCAGTTCCTGCTCCTTGGGGCTTGTTTCTCCGCTTCGCTGCTGGGACTGTCTAGCTGGCAGCTTTGGGGCATGACGCAACCCTTCAGAAGTGCCTACCACGGGTCTGGAACCCAGGCGTGGAGGTGACGGACCGGAGGGGGGGGGGGCCTGCAGCAGAAATGGAGCCAAGTGTTTATCCAAGATTAGTTTTTTTAGCACAATTTCCATCTAGCTGCCAGCTTGTCTGTCAGGATCACAGCTGTTTCCCAATATTAGGGCAGCTAAAAATATGTCACTCAACTTCCCCTGCAGAAATTCTGATTATGGGTCGGATGGACGTGGAAGATGAGGTCAAACAAGACCATCTGTCCGTCAAGGTCTTCTTTACCCGACTGAAGATTGCCTGTGCCATTCTAGCACTTATTGTATCAGACGGGTTAATCTGCGAATCTCAGCACTGAGCCAGATTGCTGTGCGGAGCATCTTTGTTCTTTTTTCCTAGGGTCATTTGTACTCTTGAATCTTTGCCTTTCTGCTTGGAAATCATTGAGTACCAGCAGGCGACCCTTCGATCTAAGGACAGAGGAAGTCAATAATGAAGTTGCATGAGATGAGATGCTGTAGAAAACCTAAACTCCCCTCTCCTACTTCTCCCGTGTTGCTAGGGAGTACATTGCTGCTCTAGCAGAGCAGAGTCTTAGCACTTCTCATGGGTATAAACCCTAAATACCAAAGAAGGGAACCGTCCCTTGCCCAAGGTTGCACAGAAAACAGCTCTCCTGACCCTTTTTGAGCTACACTGCCTCTTTCTCTAGCACTTATAGCTTGAAGCGCTTCACCCTTTTCCAAAGCACTCGTCAGACATGCCTTTTCAGGGTTGATGAACACATGCTCCTCTGCATTAATTCATTAACCACTTGGTGCAAATGAATGGAGAGTTTAGGTACCTACAGGACAAAAGCTCTGCGGGAGGAATAATTTAATGGAGTCCTAAAGGGCTTGGAGCTATCTTGATTTGTTTTACGTTGTATGAAAATTCCACGGCTTGTAAACTCCCTCAGCCCTGTATGTCTCACCCTCTCTTCTTGTTTCTGCAGCTAGAATGTTAAACCCACTGAAAGGCGGAATATGCAATGGAGCAAATTTAGTCTCCCTCACCCTGGACTATCTAGCGCCACAAAAACAGAATGGCAAAACACGAATGGGTTATTTTCGTAGCAATATCCCAGTAATAAAATAGTGGGAGGAGAAACATGTTGCATAGTGTGAGTCCTAACTTTAAAGAGACTGTAGGCCCCAGAAATCTGACCTCGATATTGCTGGCTTCAATATTTTATGAAAGCAGATAACGCACACTGATGTGGAGCAATGCCACGGTCGTATTTTTCAGTCTAATGAACGCCACCCTGCCACCCCCCCAAATCTCATTGTTGTGACTGATCAGGTGGTTCTGGGAGTCTGCAAGGTTTCTACTACAGCTCAAAGTGAGCTGCCCCTTCAACTTAATGGAAAACGTGAGTTTCAATGTCACTTTCCATAAGTAGTACTGTAATCCAGCACCATTCCCCACTGAGTTATTTTTTTTAAGTATTAGGTCCTTGCACTTGGAGGGGAATAGGATCAGGTTGTTCTTATAAACCATTGTTTAACCATGTGATCTTCCAGGATAGTTGATTCTGTGGTTTGTAACATCAGAGAATATGCAACGCCTTAATCGGTGAGTGAGTTAAGTAGCCATGGTCCTCCCTTGCATATTTTGGGCACATGTGCACGGAAGGGATATAACTGTACAGCAAGCCAGGGGCTCAGCAGGTACAGTCGAGTCTCTTTCCTTCTCCACCCAGTCTTCGATTCCAAGAATACAGGGGAACCTTGGTTTTCGTTGGTAATCCATCGGAAAAGAATCGATGAAAATCGAGGCAAACTTTTCCATGGGAATCAATGTAAATCCAATTAATCCATTCTAGGCACTCCAAAAAACATAGCAAAAAGACATTTTTTGGTGAATAAACATAGTGTTGAATGCTGAAAACAGTAACAAACAATAACACTAGGACCAGCTTCAGAGCCAGTGGACCAATGTCACACCAGAAAGCTGTCCAAAGAGGTCTGTTTCTGATGCCTCTTTAAGATTTATCTGAAATGGGGCAAGACATTGGCATTAAACATGTTGCAGACACGGCCTGCAACAGCTTTCTCCACAAACCCCTGCACCTTACTGCAAATCAATGAAAACCGAGACAAATTTTTCACTGAAAAAATCGATGAAAACCGAAACCGATGAAAACTGAAGGCAATGAAAACCGAGGTTCCACTGTACTGACATTCTTTCTAACTTCTGCTGAATTCAGCAGTTCATCATAGAGAGAAATCATCCTCCCACATCCACCACTCAGCACTTAGGTCTGTAAACCACCTCTGGCAATGAAGACAATTCGACAATCAGAACTCTTGTTGATGGGCCCTTTTTCCCCCCTTTCCTGAACGATTCAGTAGAAGGGTCATTCTGTGTTCTCTTCTGTGTCTAGCAGACATGATTCACAGATATCAATCTCAGGTCTTTCTTCGCGTAAGCAGCATGCTGCGGGACTTCCCCTCTGGAACTCTAGAACAAGGAATGGTGTCTTATGGATATCTTGACTGAGGTGTACACATGTTTTCCATCACAGGCTCCGTCTTTGATATCAATTTAGCATTCTTGAGGAATTTGGCATCCATTGCTTCCAGATCAATTTTCTAACCTTCACGTTAGCAGACAGCATCTGCTGAAGGCTCAGAAAAGAAGATGATATTCCCTCTGAGGCAGGGATTTATGCCTTAAACAGCACCAGATTTCTTCTCATATTCCTAGTCCATTCTCTGTCTGTTTCTTGAAGCATAATAGTGGAGTGAGAACCCATATTTTGCAAGGCCCGCTCCACTGATTTTACAGCATGAACTGATGAATCACAGTGCAATATAGTTTAAGAAAGATGGTTAGAAGCTGGAAATAGAAATAAATGTATATTAAAGAATCTGATATCAGTGGCGCCCAGCTCTTCAATCTTGCGTTAGGCAGTATTCCACAGAAGGATAGTGTCCGAAACATTTTGCTCAACGAACTAACAAGAAGGCTGTTTTGCTTTTGGGGTTGAGATAAGAACACTAGATAAGAACACTAGAACTGGAAAAGGAATGTGATCAAGTAATGCAGATAACTGTATGCATAGCTGTGATAGTAAATTCATGATATCACTTTTGAGGTACCTGCTTCATAGCAATCCTGACCAATATGGCATCTTTTCTCTCTGAATAGCCACCCAACACTACTGAGAGGAACTCGGTTAAGCATATCAAAGGCCTCAGCAATATTTTCCGCACCAAAAATGCCTACTTTAAACCTGCTGCAGTCATTCAGGACTTGGCTTATACCGTGGTTATCAGATGCTTAACTCTAAGAAGGAGATATTCTGAGATAACCTGGAATTGTCCAAGTATATCCTTTTCCTCCTGAAAACAAAAAGAGAGAAGTGCATGGCAAAGGTATTTTAAATTATAATTTCCTGTTGGTAACTTTGCTCAGTTGTAGGTTCAGCTAAGGGGCTATATAGCCACATCACAGTGGAAAACTGAGATGAACCTCATGAAAACATATCTCTGGGAGTTGGGCTGTTTCCAATGGGTCATCTTCAAATGGCTATTTTGAAGGCAATCTAGCTGTCCAAAGTATACTCCATTGTTCAATTAGGCAGCAGGGGAAATAGATCAATAGTTTCAAATTATAGCAGTTGTCATTCAAACTGATCACTGGAAACACCTGAAATAGAGACTTAAATCAACGATGAAAGATTTTTAGTCATGAATTATTCATTTGTGGAACTATTGTCTTGAGATATCATGACAACCAGGAGCTCATTAAATATTTTTATGATATACCAAACAGTTGGGCAGGTCTCTCCTGAAACATGGATGCTTTCTTTCTGGGCTTTGGGTGGTTTGATTTTCTGCTTCCCCTTCTACTGCCCAATGGTGCTAAACTAGAAAGACAAGATCCAAATCACCTGCTATTAATGGCATTCTCCAATGGGATAGTATTTTGCATTGGGTAATTTGACTCACAAAAGGCAGACAGGTATGGTTATTTTTGGATGGATGCTTGTAAATATCAGTCCTGCGAGTATATTATTATTTACTTTTATGTTACTGTGCATAAATGTCATAGAGGTTTGTGTGCAAGTGCATGCGTGTGCGTGTGTGTGTATGAAAATGAAGAAAATGTTTGAAGGATGATGATGATAACAAGGACTGAGTTATTTTTTATTTTAATCACATGACCAAAAGGCCATTCACTGGTTGAGATTGTTTTTATTTGTTTGTTTGTTTTGATCACATGACCAAACACAGCACTTGAACATCAAAATAAATTTTAAAATATAAAAAAATTAAAATATAAAAAAAAAAAATAAGAGTTCAGAGCTTTTCACTCCGATCCTGCATTTGGGACATGCATAGCTGTTATCTCAACCTTTCTAGCTGGAAACCCGCTGGTTGTCTTTGAGACAGGAGGCTGCCAGTGAGGGTAAACTGAAATTCCAAGGGGAAAGCTAATGCCAATACCACATATATCATGCCACGCAATAACCTGATTTTCCCAAAAGGTGCAAGTTGGTTTTAGGTTCACGACTGATGTTAATCAACAGGGCCTTTTGTTGTACTTGGTCGGTACGTCCACTCACACCTCTCCGCCATCATCCCAAACGGCTGCCTTTCTCTACAAAATGGATCCCGGTTCACTTTGGAAGCAAGAGGCGGCCCCATCAGGACATTTGGGGAAATCTCAGAGACTTTGCAGGAGCGAAGCAAGGCGCCTGGACTTAAAAACGCTGAATGTTCATTGTAAAAAAATTTCTGTACTGAGAGACTGCTTTAGGCTAAGGTACCATTTGCACTATGGAAGGTTAAAGAAAATTTAAAGAGACTAGGATGGAGTTTCCCTTTTGTGACACGCCCTAGAGCTCAAGAAGAGATACTTTTATGTTTGTGCTTTCTCTTTTTGTAATTGCTGTGTGTGAGGGTTTGTGCGTATGAATCTTGATGTAAGGCAATTCACTGAGTAGGTCTGCATTCCCAGTTATCACACAAGCTGCTGGATCTTACTTCCAAGCCACAAAGTGTCTTGTTACTGCCATACCTCTGACCGCAACTTTCACAGGACAAACTAACCCTATAGTTACATTTCTCCGTGAAAACCGAGTATATATTTCTGCTTGTTGGACCTCCTAAATAGTTATAGAATTAGCCAGTAAGTGTCCAGCTAAACTTGGCTTCCTTAGGATGTCAAGGTTGAAGGAGAAGAAACTGTCTTTAAGAACTAGTTAGGGCAAGAATCTGAAGGTGGGTTTTTAACATATTTTCAGATTGATCCTCACTTACTAAAAAATCAGGAATCCTGCTAGCAAAGGTTGATGTATTTCACAGGGAATGGGGAAATATTTCAACTGATGGAAGTAGATGGTTTTATAAGTGGGATCGAGTCTCTGGAGAGGTAGCCTATCAGTTTTCTAAATCAATAATAAATAGGATCAACAGCCTAAGTATTTGGATTCCCTAACTCTCCTGCAAGAATCAGAACCAACTTTGGTCTAATTTTGAGGCAAATTGATTTTATCTCTGTGTAGAACAGGGATGGGACTTCTCTCCAATGCTATGAAATGTAATTGGCACAGCCTTATAGCTAAAAGAAATGCTAAAGGCACAAGAGGGATCAAGTTATTTAATATCAATGCATAAAAAAGAAACCAGTGTCCTTTGTCTCTCAGCCAGCATTCTATTGATTTAAAACGTTCACCATTTCATGCCATACTTCTTCACACTGCTCAAGTCTGTTTCTTAAATGGCCTCATTGCCTTCAATCAGATAACACAGTTCTGGGCTGTTTCACTCAGTAGCTTAGGTGCTGGAGAAGAGCTATGAAGCAAATGTTTTAGCAGAAAAAATAGTCTTCCTTCCTCAGTTGGAAAAGTTCCTAGCTATTAACTTTGCCCAAACCCCAACAAAGAAACATATTTCAGGTAGAGGTACCCGCTATCTTCATCCCATCCTGAGGACTGAGAACATAAACCTATACTGAGGTGGAGACAAGCCTATACTGAGAACATAAGCCTATACTGAGGTGGCACTCATTTGCAAGGAAGTGGGGTCACAACAAATAGGGACTTTTGTAGCTGTTCTTTCATATACATTTTAGAAGAAGAAAACTAGAGGAAAGTGAACAAAAATAAGGATTGCCTTTATTTCTCTTCTGTGTTGTATAAACTAAACTTTTTTCTGTAACTGGCTTTAGACTGTCAAGTATATCATAACCATTGCTTCTGTTGCAATTTCTCTTTGTCCTTTTTAAGATTTTTTTGTACAATAAAAAAATATATATAGCAAAAAAAAAAGCATTTTCTTCTTTTAATGCACCGACAAAAGCATTCTGAAACCTCGGTGAATAATTTAGGAAGTCTTAGCTTTGTGCTTCCAGTGTAAAACATTAGATATCATTTCAGATAGTTGTGTTATATTTTTTGTTTGTTTGGGGGGAAATAAATGAAACAGGATAGCAATTAGAACAGGTGCAAACTGCAGGAATGGGACTGGTGATTGGATGTGCCAGGTTTCCTGAAGAACTGACGACATAACGCACAAGGCATGGCACTCAGCATGGCACTCAGTTAAATCTACTATCTTTAAGGGTGCAATGTCAACATTAGCCCAAATAAACTCAAAAATACACACGTTGCACTCTGGCTGTGTCTAATCTTATATATTAATCTTATATATAATTGAACAACTCAACACTTCTATTTGTTTTTACATTTCCTTATTTCTCTGACAAGGTTCTCTGACAAGACACAGCCAGAGTGCAACGTGTGTATTTTTGAGTTTATTTGGGCACTCAGTTAAATCTAGACACATAATTTCATTTAGAAGATCTTTATATTTCAACCCCCCTGCAAGCCTGGAAATTTTGTACCAGTCCTTCCTTGCAGTGACTTACTTCTCCCCATTTTAATTTTAGTCTGGGTTCCGTAACTTTCTCTTTGGCTCCTCCAAATATCCAATGTATTTGGATATTATATCACCAGTGCAGCAATTGGATTAAGCTAAGCACCCTGGGGTCAGAACACAGAAGAGAGAATATTTTTCCCCTTTCCTCTTAAACAGAAAGCAGGCTGTACAACTTTCTCACCCACGCCCCCCCAGAGCACTCTTGGACTCGCCGGAGCTCAATCTGAAAATGTTCCTTGATGCCTCTCATGTTTTCCCACACTCCCTGATGTTAAATCATCAAACCACTCCACTGGAAAACAAATTCCAAACAGCCTCCAACAGCTTCCTAACCCTCTTCCCCTGATAAAGAGGGAAAGCAAATGTTACAACATAAAGAACCGGGGGTTGTGAAACAAAAGGAAAGTCAGCATTTCTCATGTATATTGAAATACTCTAAATAAAAACCCCGCCGAGGGCTGAAACCCAAACTGAATGCTCGCCAAATGAGTTTGATTCACGTAGGCACCCAAGTCTGCAATTGGAGGACCAATCTCTACCTAATTTTCTTTTAAGACTGTTTTTGTGGTTCCTATGAACTCAGTCAAGCCTGTGTTTGCAAAAGTCAAAATGGGCTGCAGCCTATTTGAAGGATAATTGATATCTTTTCCCTATTCTCATTACTGTAATTTAACCTGTTGTCAGCTGTTTAGTTCTACCAAGGACGGCATCAGTAGATTCTAGCGTACAACAGGGGGCTATGCATATGCTGCTGTGGCCAAGGACGCAAGGACCAGGGGTCTGCAACCAATTGGCCAGGCTGGCAAGGGCTGATGGGAACTGTAGTTCATGAACATCTGGAGAGCCGCAGGTTGCAGACCTCTGTACTGGACAGATGGTTAGTGTTATCAGCTTCGACAGTGCTGATTACCTGCTGGGAGGGCAGGGGGACTGAACTCTCCCATCCTTCATGCAAATGGATGACAGCCAATGTGAGAGTGGATAGCTTTGACCATCAGGGCTACATGTAGCCCTAAATGGTAGGTATGATCATGTCTTTTTAACCCACGGAGCAGACTTTTAAGTGCTGCAGGTGCTATCCAGAAAGACATCCCGTTTTTAAAAAACCTGCATCTACATATAAATCATCCTTGCTTCCAGTTGAGATTGAAGCATCCATTTCTCATCCAGTGGTTCTTTCTCGTGTTTTAGTCGGGCATTGGAACATGGCAGCAGGAAATAATGCAGTCCTTCCCTCCTACTACACACTGGCACTTTTGCACATGCAGAATAATGCTCTTTCAATCCACTTTCAATGCACTTTGCAGTGGATTTTACTGTGCAAAATAGCAAAATCCACTTGCAAACAATTGTGAAAGTGGATTAAAAGTGCATTGTTCTGCATGTGCGAAAGTGCCCGTTGAGGCTAGAGCTTCTGCGTGTCCTCTCGTCTTCCTTATCTCAAGGAACGAGCTCAAAATCATTCTTGGGTTTGAAATTCCCTACTTGAAAAGGGAAGGTTAAGTTCAGAGTGCTAAAATGGGACCCTTCAGAGCAGACACGTATAATGTTTATTAATATAAACCCAGGTAATAACTAGTTTTGGAAATGAAAGGTCAGTGCTGTTGAGAACATACGAACTCAGTAAGTGGATCCATCTAGTCCAGCATCCTGTTTTACACAGTGGCCAACCTATTCCTCTAGAGCCAGCATGGTCTAGTGCAGAGGTCTTCAAACTATGGCCCTCCAGATGTTCATGGACAATTCCCATCAGCCTCTGCCAGTATAGCCAAGTGCCAGGGCTGATGGGAATTGTAGTTCCTGAACATCTGGAGGGCCATAGTTTGAAGACCCCTGGTCTAGTGGTTAAGAGCCGTGGACTCGAATCTGGGGAACCAGGTTTGATTCTCCTCTACTCTGAATAATGGACTCTTATCTGGTGAATTCAGAGGCAGAGCTACCAGGGGACAGGAGGGTGCACATTGCACCGGTGCTTGCTTGGGAGGGGGGTGGAAAAGCAACCTGTCCCCCGCCCCACATATGCTTACCTTAGTTCAGCCTGAAAGTGCAGGTTGGAAAAGTGGCCTGTTCACTTGAGGCTGAAAATGGCCTGGTGGGAACTGGTGCGAGCCCCAAGGTCTCCTGGGAAGTGTAGTTCCCACCAGGCTGTTTTCGGCCTCAAAGTGAACAGGCTGCTTTTTCCAGCCTGCACTTTCAGGCTGAACTAAGGTAAGTGTGTGTGGGGGTGGTGGGGGTGGTGCCGTGCGTGTGTGCGCGGAAAATGCAGAGCGCGCACTGGGCGCAGTATGGCCCAGCTATGCCTCTGGGTGAATTGGATATGTTTCCATGCTCCTACATAAACCTGAGGCCATGAGGCCTACTGGGTGACTTTGGGCTAGTCACAGTTCTTCAGTACTTTCTCAGCCCCACCTACCTCACAAGGCGTGTGTTGTGGGGAGAGGAGCTTGTCAGCTGCTTTGAAACTCTTTATGACTGAGAAAAGTGGGATATAAGTCCAAACTCCTCCTCCTTCTATTAATCTATTACTACTGTTACTAAGGTTGAGCAAGACCTTCCCTGATGTTGCCTCCTTGCACTGGCTTCCTGAGGTTTACTGAAGAAGACTGCCATGATCATAAACTCACCTGACGATGGCCAATGGGTGCTCAACTGATGATATCGGGATGTGCCTGTTGTTCATATAGAAATATTAGAAAACACAAATTTGTCTCTAAAAAGCCCTCAGTGCATCCTACCTAAAGTCACTGCTAATCTATGATCAGAGGCACTTTGTCTTCTCCAGTTTTACCCTGTAGCTAACATTCAAGGTAAGTCCTCTAGACAGAACCTGCGCACTCTGGATTCCATTTCCTACATAGCACAACATTTGTGTACAAGTAAGTGAATTATAGTGCACAGCAGAAATGTCTACCATACATAGAAAATCAAATCCCATCTGGAAAGACAGGTACAAAAAGTACAATCAGAAGAATTCACAACATAATTATTGTAAGCATGGGGGGGTGGAATAATGAATCAAGAACAGAATCATAGAATCATAGAGTTGGAAGAGACCCCAAGGGCCATCCTGCAATGCAGGAACACACAATCAAAATAATTCGAAATAATCAAAATAATATGCCAACAATCAAAATAATATGCCTACAAGTCATCATCTTGTAGTCCTAATAACTTACGATTATTCACACTGACATACATACAAGGACACATGCACCTCAATGCAACAGCCAACACAATACAATCCTGTATTAATCCTGTCCCACCTCTTCTCTTTATTCTTTTTGTACCTGCAAGGTCATTGGACAGAAATTATGCAATTCTGAGCCTACTTGGTGTAGAAAATCAAATACTGTTGCAAGAGCAAGGCACGCCAAAAAAAGTTATTCCATCTGTTCCACTGTCCCAAAATTGTAAAAGCTGAGATTTACAACTGGCCAGAAGTGCTGCAGGAAACTGAATCATGGGATGCTGTTTTATGGAGCCCTCATTAGGAGGTGACAGGTATGCTGGGAATGCAAGAGCTAATTACATTGCCCCAATCAGAGGAAGTGGTGTGAACGTACATGCACACATGGACATGAATTCCATCAGAGCAACTTTAGCTTGTGGGTTACGTTTCGCCAGAAAGGAAGGATTCCGCGCAAATTCAGTTGCTAGTAAAGACAGAAAGATGAAGAAAGGGATGGCCGGACAAGATAACGAAACCCTCCAAAAGCACAGGTTTGTTTCAAGGAGCAGAAGCTTCGACAAATCTATTCAAAATTCTAAGTAGATCAAATCACCCATGAATGTCAGCTTTTGGCTCCTTCATGCATCTAAGTTCCTACTTAAACGTCATGGGGAACATTCCTGACACAATGTTTTGAATTCACATGACACACCCATGTGAAAACGTTTGAGCTGAGTGTGTTAATTCATGCCAACATGTTGCAAGATCCAGGAGATAGTTGAATCTCTGAGAAAACTGAATGGGTAGCATCCAAACTGATGCCTCTGTACATGAAAACCATTCCATCAGCCACGCCACTGATATCAATAATCACATAGAAATTAGCCTAATTGAAGTGAGTTTCTGAAATTACCTCTGTCTAAAATTAATTTGATCTAATATGCCTTAAAAATATGAATACATGATATATCGGGTGCTGTGTGGTTTCCAGGCTGTATGGCCGTGTTCCAGCAGCATTCTCTCCTGACGTTTCGCCTGCATCTGTGGCTGGCATCTTCATTCATTCGAAGATGCCAGCCACAGATGCAGGCGAAACGTCAGGAGAGAATGCTGCTAGAACACGGCCATACAGCCCGGAAACCACACAGCACCCTAGTGATTCCGGCCGTGAAAGCCTTCGACAATACATGATATATTGGCTCCAGTAACTAAGTATTGGCTTACTAACCAAGTGGTAAGATCTTAAACTCCTCCAATTATCAGATTATTATTTAATTTTGTTTAATACCACAGCTGCCAGTTCTATAGCTGGTTGTTGACCTTTTATTACAATTCGAGCCTCACTCAGAGGCCTAGGAAGTTGTAATGTACTGGCATAGTATTTGTGCAGCAGTGGAACAGCAGTGGTGTAGGAGGTTAAGAGCTCATGTATCTAATCTGGAGGAACCGGGTTTGATTCCCAGCTCTGACGCCTGAGCTGTGGAGGCTTATCTGGGGAATTCAGATTAGCCTGTGCACTCCCACACACGCCAGCTGGGTGACCTTGGGCTAGTCACAGCTCCTCGAGCTCTCTCAGCCCCACCCACCTCGCAGGGTGTTTGTTGTGAGGGGGGAAGGGCAAGGAGATTGTCAGCCCCTTTGAGTCTCCTGCAGGAGAGAAAGGGGGGATATAAATCCAAACTCTTCTTCTTCTTCAGATTTCAGCAGGGCAGCCTTCTGACAGACGTTAATTTTGTCAATTTGAAGATATTTCAAGTGCTGCCCTAGTGTTTTCAGAATGGTGCCCAGGTGCCGATTACCACTGGGACAACCTCCGCTGGTTTGTGCCATAATTGCTGAATCTCAATTTTTCAAATTGTAATATTTAATAACCTTCTCATGTTCTTTTTCAATGACCCTGCTATCACCAGGTTCTGCTACGTTGATGATGGTCACGTTCTTGTCCTTGATCACTGTGATGTCTGTTGTATTATGTGCCAACACTTTGTTTGGATTCGAAAGTCCCACAAAACCTTCTCATTTTCCATGAATTTCTCTGGACAATGTTCCCACCTGTTTTTAGCAGTCCTAATGTTGTAATTCTTGCATAAATTCCAGTGGATCCTCCTGGCCACTGAATTGTGCCTCTGTTTGTACTTACTCGGAGTGATCTTTTTGCAGCAGCTGAGTACATGATCGACAGCTTTGTCGGCTTCCTTGCACAATCTGCACTTTGCATCATCTGAGGATTTTTCTATTCTGGCCTTGATCATATCTTTCCTAACGACCTGCTCTTGAGTGGCTAAAATCAGTCGTTCCGTTTCCTTTTTCAGAGTTCCAGTTGTTAGCCACAGCCAGGTCTTTTCGGTGTCTACATTGTCCTTGATCTTCTCCAGAAATTGACTGTGCAATGTTGTGCCAGCTTGCAGTCCTCGTTTTATCACATTTTTTCCCCTGTATTCCTGTTTGGTTCTCTGGGCTTTCAGTTTATTTCTGTTCTATACTTCAATCAATGCCTGTTCTTGACTTTCCTTCACATAATCAGCCAGTGCATGCTTCTCCTCTTCCACTGTTTGCTTTACTTGCAGTAACCCTCTGCCATCAGAACTCGGGAAGGTTTAGTCTATCAGTATCACATTGAGGGTGTAAGGCATGGTGCACTGTCATAAGCTTCTGAGTTTTTCTATCCAATGCATCCAAATCAGCCTGTGTCCAGTTTATGATTCTGGCAGTGTACCTGATGATGGGTATGGCCCAAGTGTTGATGGCCTTTATGGTATTACCACTATTTAATTTGGATTTCAAACTTTTCCTGACCCTCTGGGTGTATTCTCTTCTGACCACAGTCTTCACTTGCCCATGCTTGATGTTATCCAGCTGCAAAATGCCCAGGTATTTATAGGCTTTCTTTTGGTTACACTTGATTAGTTGGTCATCAGGCATTTCTGTGTCGTCATTCTCGGTGATCTTGCCCCTCTTTATTTCCACAGTGGCACACTTTTCCAGGCCAAATTCCATCAACAATCTGTGCTGAATATGTGTTCATTAGTGCCTGGATTTCTGTGTCTGATTTCCATAGAGCTTCAAAGAATCCACATACAGCAAATGTGAGATTTTTTTTTGAGTCTTTGGTCATTTGATATCCCAACTTTGTTTTCTTTAAAATCACCGGTACTGGGATCATGGCGATGATAAACAGTAGGGACAATAGTGAATCACCTTGGAAAATTCCCCACGATGTTGACTGTTCCATCGTTTTTATTTCTGACTGTAAATTCAGTTCTCCACTGTCTCATCGCTTTTCAGTTAATACTCGTATATTTTTGCTGACGCCAATTACTTCCAAGCATTTCAGGATCCAACTATGGAGCAGTGAGTCGAATGCCTTCTTGTAATTGATCCAGACCACATACAAATTTGTTCTGTGCTTCTTGCAGGTCTCCATTATTATTTCGTCTATCAGGAATTGATCTTTTGTACCCCTGCTCCTCCTTTTGTTTCCTTTTTGCTCCACTGGCAGGATGTTGTTTGCTCCCGATGTCCATGATGTTATCTGCTATTATGCCGGTGAGCAGTTTGAACATCGTGGGCAAACACGTTATTGCCCTGTGGTTTTCAAGCGTTGTCCCTTTGGTTGGATCTTTCTAAATCAAGTATATGATTTAGTATATGATAGGAGCAGCAGTGGCGTAGGAGGTTAAGAGCTCATGTATCTAATCTGGAGGAATCGGGTTTGATTCCCAGCTCTGCCACCTGAGCTGTGGAGGCTTATCTGGGAAATTCAGATTAGCCTGTGCACTCCCACATATGCCAGCTGTGTGACCTTGGGCTAGTCACAGCTTCTCGGAGCTCTCTCAGCCCCACCTACCTCACAGGGTGTTTGTTGTGGGGGGGGGGAAGGGCAAGGAGATTGTCAGCCCCTTTGAGTCTCCTGCAGGAGAGAAAGGGGGGATATAAATCCAAACTCTTCTTCAACTCTTCTATATCTTCCCAGCTGTTAGCCATTCATTGATTTCAAACCACCGTTAACACTTGTTGTTTCACATGATTTCTGCAGCCCGGATCGTTTTCACACAGATGTGGAGAACCGAAAAAATCCCGACAATGGACTTATGGATACATAAGATGCAACAACTGTACATAATGGATCGAATATCCTTTCAACTAAAAAATGAAAATTTAGAACAATATAAATTGATATGGCAACCATGGTCAGACAATATCTCAAAAATTTATGAAATGACAACCTATCCAGCTCGATATTAATGACTCAAGGTAGAAGAATTAATAAAGTGTGAGTTTTGTTTTAATTATGGAAATGTTATAATAATGATTGTAGAGCGGAAGTCGGGGGGATGGTGGTGGGGAAACTGAGGTGGTGGGTGGAGGGTTTATATAGGACAAGAATAGCAAAGCATTGTATTAGAGGAGGGTATTATTAAGTAGATGAAATGTTAGGATAACTTAGCATGGATTATATGGAAGTTATGGAATATCTCAGTTAATTTATGTCATTCATGCATTGCTTATTGTTATTCTTTTACAACAAAAAATCAATTAAAAAAGATTGTCAGGGTGATAAACAAAGTGACTGCTGAACTGGAACTGCCTAATGCTTTGCATAAAATACACCCTGTGTTTCATTGCAGCTTACTGAAGAAGTGTTCCCTGGATGTCTGGCATCCAGAGAAGAAGATTCCTCCTCCGGTTCTGTTTAATGGAACTAAACATTATGAACGCTCTGATATTCTTGATTCTCGCATCTATCAAAACCGCTTGCAGTATTTGGTCTCTTGGAAAGGTTTTTACCTGGGCAGAATCAGTGGATATTTGCTGAGAATGTTAAAGCCCCCGCCTTGTTAAAGCTTTTCATCAAAACTGCCCAAGCAAGCTGTGGGGAGGGCCCTAGAGGGAACGGAATGTCAGGAGGCCTGTTATTATGGGAATTTTGCTATTGCTGCTTTCGGTATGCTGGGGGTGGTGGAATGGGTTAATTGCATTTCTAACTGACTTTCAGCTGTCTGCTGAATGATGTTATACTGTACCAAGTGCTGCTCAAGGTCAGTGCCTGGCCATCTCTACTGTTATCTCTTTCACAGTTCCTTTTGGGCGCGCTTTCTCAGGAGGGGGGGTGCAGGCTGCTTTAACTACTAGGTTTTGCGCGGGCAAACCTCAGTTCTGGCATGACCAGAGAAGAGAATACTCAATAAACTGCTGTTCTTATACATGAGTTTGTTTCAGTTTTTGGGATTCTGACACAATCACACTGGAGAAGGACGGCCTAGAACAGTGGTGGCGAACCTATGGCACTCCATCTGGAGTGCCATAGGTTTGCCACCACGGGCCTAGAAATTAAACTAATAATACTAAAAGTGTTTTACACAAAGCCCCCCTTTTAAAAGTGGGGGAATCTTTAGTTATATTTGAAATGAGAAGTAACAAGTTTGAATAAGTTTGAACAAGCTGCTTTGGATTTCAAATTTACCGCATTCTGGAGGTAAAGTGTATCTTAAAGAGCAGGGTTTGAAGGGAGGATATGCATGAGAAAATGATGGAGCTAGGAATAAGGAAGTCAAAAAGGAAAGGGCAGCCAGCCTCTGTCCCGAACCCTGGAGAAATGAACCCGGTCTCTGTAAGGCAGTCCCACATATCCTCAAGTTGGCAAGGTGGCAAGTCAAAAGGTCATGGCTGACTGTACTGAACGCTGCTGTTGAGTCAAGCAACAACAGCAGCACTGATCCACCTCAATCCAGTTGTCTCCAGAGGTCATTCATAAGGGTGACTGCACAACCTTCATCCTGTGACCAGGTTGGAAGCTGGATTGAAATGGTTCCAGAGCTGATGTGTGCTCTAGAAAATCCTGAAGCAGATCTGCAGCCACTGTCTCAACTACTTTACCCAGGAATGAAAGATGGGATACTGGGCATCAGTTGGATGGATCCATCGGATCTAATGATTTTTTTTTCAAGAGCAGTCTTGGCACTGCCTCCTTCAACTCCCCCTGAGAAGACTCAGGGTCAGATTGATAATATCTCCCAGGGAGGACTGTACCATGTCTTCACTGGTTTCCACCAGCCAAGACAGGCACAGATCTAGGGGCTTCAGTGGTAGGCTTCAGAGCCACCAGGATTCTGTCAACATCAGTCTGGGAAAGATTGGTTGAAATGGTTGGACGTAGGACTGGAAGTCGGGCAAGGAGCCTCCAGTTCACTGACAGAATCAACATAGGCAGGGAGGTCCTAGTGGAGAGACAAGATTTTATCTGCGAAAAAGCTTGCAAATGCCTCACAGCTAAGATCTGAATTTCTGCTAATTTGAGATCCCTCCGTTAGGGCTGTCAGCGACTGAATCACCTTAAACAATTATGCTGGGCGAGAGCTAGTAGACACGATGCTGGCTGCACAGCAATCCTTTGCAGTCTTCACCGCCATCTCATAGGATTTCCCAAGCCTTTATAGGATGTTATTGGTGCATCATCACAAGTTCCCCACCAAACTTGCTCCAGTCATCCAAGCTCCCGTTTCATCCTCCCTGGAATGGGGGCATCGAGAACATCACGGTGCAATCTTGTCAATGACTTCTGAGAGGCGGCTATACCAATCCTCTACCAGCTCACCCAACAAGTCACCAGGAGGCTTTGGATCCTGCAGAGCACTCTTGGATCCATAAGTCTCTGCGGGAAAGCATAAATCAGCTCTCTGCCCGTACAGCGTAGGGGTGAAATACTCAAATGGGCCTGCAGGCCACACTACTCTAACCATGGCACTCTATCCACTGAGATTGGACCCCTGCTCCAAAGATCAAGTCCAGGGTGTGGCCTGCTTGATGCATGGACCCAATACAAATTGGGAGAGTCCCTGTGTCACTACAGAAGGCATTAAGTCCCATGGTCAGCGAGAACACAGCCTCCTCTGCATGGATATTGAAGTCTCCTAAAACAACCAGTCTGAGGAAACTCCAAGGCCCAGTCGGGAACCACTTCAAGCAGCCTTGGAAGGGCATTGGCTGGTATATCGGGCAGTTGGTGCACCAGTCAGATAGTAAAATTCTCCTCAGCATCCCGTGCCAGACCAACACAAGCAATGCCTGAGATTTCTAGGGCAGGGAATGCACTGAAGGAAAAAGACTTCTATAACAGTATTGCTGTCCTCCCGGCCCCTCAACTCTTTGTCTGAGACTGAGGAAGGACCGAGAAAACGGACTCTATATACGTCCCCCTCATACCATTCACACATTCGTTCGTTCTGCCTCTACTAACAGTCTAAGCCCTCAGTCACCCTCATTAATAGTTACAGCCAACAACAACATAAACTCACCCCCACCACCCCTTCCCACAATTAGCACCACTAAATATGCTCTGCAATAATGGAGAATCACAGAGCAAAGCTAGCTAACCGTTTCCCCAGCTCCATATCCCTAGAGCAGGTCAATTAGTTAAAAGTTCCCTAAGGTGGGTATAGGGTGGTTCCAGCACTGTAGACGTATTCCCTTTATAACCGATGGTACAGATGTTCTATAGTTGTAGGATACCTAATGTATCTCCAGATGTTATAGATCACAATTCCTCATCAGCCCCTGCCAAATTGGGCCTGTATGCCATGGAAGGGGGGTTGATGGGAATTGTAGTCCATAACATCTGGAGTGCCAAAGGTTCGCCACAATGGTTCTATAGGGTACAAGCTTCCTCCACCCTTCCCTAGAGTTTCCAAGGTCACAGACTGGAGGTGTAGTTGTTCCCACATGCCCCCATGACCTCCTCTACTGCTGAAACCGAGGAGTCTTGCTTCCTAATGCAGCCACACACCCACTCCGGGTCCAATGGAAAGCAGGCAGCTCTTCGGTCAGCCCAGGAAGTTCTGCCTGCCAATGGTCCTTCTCATCTAGGCAGCTGAGATACCCAAACAGCTCTAAAGGCCCCCAAAGTTCTCCAGAGAGCCAGGGGTCTCCGGAGCTCATCCGTGTCCAGCAGGTCGGTTGTGCAGTTGTAACCTCAGCTTGTGGGTTCTGTGGGGCAGATCTTGGAATGAGATTGCAACAACAATTTTTAAAAACAAAATGGTTTACTTTCTTAACATATAACATCAACATTTAACATCACACTTCAAGGTCCTGCTCAGGTTGCATTTTCAAGTCCTTCTAGTTACAGTCTTGTAATGCCAAGTCCATTTCTTCTTTGCAAGTGGGTTGGCTCCTGAAGACTCCAAGGGCTTGGTGAACAGGATTCAACATGATGAAGGTTTCCAGGAGAACTCTCACCCATTACAAGCATTTAAAAAACCCTGAAACAATAAACTCCAACATTTACAACATAGCAAAAACAAACAACTACCTTCCCAGTAGTTCCCAACAACATTGCAGTTACCTTAACAATGTGTTAAGGGCTTATAGAAATCAAGGTCCGAGTCTGGTAGCCTTGTCTCCTCCAAACTACATGAGGTCTGCTGCAGCCTCTTGCTGCTTTGAGTCTCCACCCCTTACTGGGTCAACCCATTCTGAGCATGGGGGTTACACAGTCTTTGTCAGAGCCAACAGAGTGTGTGTGCGCCCCCCCCTCCAGCACTCAGAGTTTCAGGCACTTTCCCTGGGTCTCCTCCGCAGCTGATGGCTTGCTGAAACTGAAGGACCCAGTTCACTTGCCCAGGACTATCCGACACCACCTCCCCTGGATGTAAAACCCTGGTCCTCAACCAGGTCCACCAGCCTGCCATGGAAGCAGCACACTGTTTTCCCAGCTGGGTGCTGGTGAGTCGGTGTTCATGGTTTCAGGACATTTAAAGAGTTTCTGTCGAAATCCTCACTTCTGCTGTGGGTGCCAAATGCAGGGCTATCACTCGCGGCTGTACAACTAAAACTTTTTTGTTCTACGGCAAATTGCAGTGGTCGGGCTGTTCAAAAGAAGCTTCTGTGGCAGCAGAGCTCAGATCCCGCCTCCTGGGATGGCACAATTTTGAACTGATTATATGCTATGCCTGCATATTTTGAAAGTGGGCACCGAGAGCTCAGATAAAGTAAGATGAACTCTTAAGAACTTTAATTGGGCTGTGTGGCCGTGGTCTGTGGAACTTTCCGGGCTGTGTGGTCGTGGTCTGGTAGATCTTGTTCCTAACGTTTCGCCTGCATCTTGTTAGGAACAAGATCTACCAGACAGCGGTCCCACAGCCCAGAAAGCCCACAACTAGTTGAGTCCGGCCATGAAAGTCTTTGAAAATACATTTAATTGGTGTGCCAGATATTGGTATTTCTACTTCAGGGGTGGAATACCCAGGGGGCAGGCTAGACTAAACTTGCCATGGAATTCCAAATCTCTTTTTATTGGCATTATAAAAAGCTTTTTATACAAAACAATACATAATATAGTAACAAAACTAATAAAACTATATAATCTAAAATACAATATCACCTCAGCGTGGTTTGAACCAAGAGTCAGGTGAGTATACCCATCAGGCTCTTGTATTTAATTGTAAATGTTGCTTCATAGCAAAACACAAGAACCTTGCGACCTTTTCAGTTACAACACAATACTCGTTATTTAGTAACAGGTGGATTTTCTGTTGGTCCGTAAATCCTTCTTTGCTGACCAAAAAAGGGGTCAACAAGGAATGTCCAATTGTGCTGTAAAATTGTTAATGTCATAGAGTTAAGTATTACTGTTAATGTTATGGAATTATGTATTGATAATGTTAATGTTATGTAGTATGTATTGATACATTGGAAATATATGTTGTGAATGTATTGATATATTACTATTTGGTATTGTTTATATATTGAGGTTCTGATATGCGGAGGACTATGCTGTTATTACTATACTGTTAACATACAAGTTTCCAAATACACGGGTCTATACGTGATTTAATATAGCGACAAAGGTGAGCCGTTATCAAAATGTAAGTGGATCTTAATTGTCTGATTCTAAATATTGTGTCATATATCTGATGATCTGTATACACAATGTTTTATTATGACTTGGATATTGGATTTTATTTTTGTATTTATGTACAGGATTTTATTGTTTGTAGAGATTATAATTTATGCCTAATAAAGGTTTACTGTACTGTACTATACTGTTAATATACTGTTTTGCTGGGTGACCTTGGGCTAGTCACAGCTTCTTGGAGCTCTCTCAGCCCCACCTACCTCACAGGGTGTTTGTTGTGAGGGGGGAAGGGCAAGGAGATTGTAAGCCCCTTTGAGTCTCCTGCAGGAGAGAAAGGGGGGATATAAATCCAAACTCCTCCTCCTCCTCCTCCTCCTCTTCCTCCTCCTCCTCTTCTTCTTCTTCTTCTTCTTCTTCTTCTTCTTCTTCTTCTTGTACAGTTTATCGTCTATGGCCAAAGGCAGCTACAACCAAATGGTCAGAGTGACTGACAATAAAATCAAAGATAACTTCAAAACAAATAAAAACAGATACAAAACCAGATTTTAAAATCAAATGCAGGTACTTGCCAGATTACATATAGTTCCAGCTTGAACTTTCCTAGCCGCCAGGGTAAGAAGTGACATTTTGTAAGAAACGAGAGGATCATTATCAGAAAGAAGAGAATGAATCTTCTCCAAATCACTACAGCAGATTTGTCTTCACCACCACCAACGGAAATTCTTTGTAAGATGTTAGGAAGGTTGTCGGCCTCAGCTCCAGGTAATTGAAAGCATTCCCGGTGGAACAAACCCTCCAGGCTTGTTTGGAATGACAATGGGGATTTATCAATGTCCCTGAGATACTTATGGACCATACGAGAATATGGACCATGATGGGTAATTACAGGAAGGCATGTTCTTATTTATCTTGTGTGCTCCGCAATCAAGAATGTGGTACTAGTCTGGACTTCAGCACACCAAGACCCCCAGTTTTCATAAAGGAAAAAACCTGAAAGCAATTTTCCGTAGGGCTCCAGAAAAAAACAACAACTTTTCACAAGTTTTCAGGATGTTCCCATGCAAGTGTGGCTGTAACTCTAAAGGATGCTATCAAGATCTCTACTTCCATGTCCTTAATGCTGCATGTGCTTAATGATTCCCATTCTTTAAAGGTAAATGTTGCGCTATCATACATTAGTGCCTTATTGATAAGTGACACCGTTACCCTCCGATCCGTTGCAGAGCATTGGCAATGAAGAGTATAAGGTGTGGCTCATTTCAAGAGGAACCAGAGATTTCTGGGAATGAGATTCAAGATTTGGCCTTGCTATTCACGGACTGGCAAAGAGAAAAGCAACTGACATGGCAGAGAAATTGCAGCTTGGAGCACAGAGAAGCAATTCACCTCCTAGCTGGCCTGAAACTGGCCAATCGCTTCTAGCCCCTCCCCTAGTAGAGGAGGAATAATTAAGAGTCTCAAAGGTCAAAGTTTCAGGTGAGAGGTCAGTTGATTGGCCTGCCTCTAGAAATAAATTTTTTGCTGTAGCCTCTATAAATATTTAAAGCAGCAGCCGGGTTGGGGGTAGGGACAAGACCATATTTCTCTTTATTAACTCCTCGCTGGCATGCACTGACAAGCGCTCTCTCCGATTTGCCTTATTATTTTCCTGAATCTAAACAGGAGATTTTTCAAACCCACCCACCCAGAGGGCTCAGGGGCAGGAGGCCACTGGGGAGCAGAAGACACTGCAATTGGGAAGAACATGTGTTTGTGTTTCTTTGTGAAGGGATGTGCGCACACGCACACATAGTATCCCTTCTTTCCCCCCCCCCTTACGTTCCCCATTTAAATTGTGCATGCCTAATGCAAATTTCCATCTTCCCCTCCCTGACCTATAGTTCGACTTGCATTTAGAGTCCAAGCGTCTACTGTTGAAAAGTGACTTCATGCTGGATTTGGGGGCTACGCGGTCTTTCAGGGCTCTCGCTGCAAAACGGGCCATCCCTTTCTTTCACTCGTTTTCCCACACTCTCCACCACTCATTGTAGGCCCGCTGCTTTTTTTATCTGCCCATTCAACTCAAATTAGTCACGAGTTGGCCCCCAGCTTAGAGAGGAAAAATAAATTAGGTAGTGTTTTAAACACAGTTTGATTAGAACGATTCTCTCCCCCCCCTTCCCCGTCGAATAAGAGGGACTGAATACCTTTTAAAAGATAGTGTCCTAATAAAACCCTTCCCCCGCTACAGGAGTAGGGCACAAGGCATGGCATAAGAAATCCCAACCAGCAGTCACCCCCTTAGGAGCACAGACAAAGGGTAAAGGAGCCCAGATAAGGAAAGCAAGGGGACAAAAGGATTTATGATCATATCAGTGCTTGAGCCAGAAGAAAAGGGACAATGGATTTGACAGATAAGGAATATATCGGCAACACATTTTTATTTCAAGCGTTTGAACAAGGACGCTGTGGGTAACGTTATATTTTTACAAGTAAGATTTCCCCAATCCAACCTTAAATAAATTGGTTTTATATCTTTCCAAGTATATCTACACTTACTTTTCCTTTCCGGTAGCAGCCACCTTGGACTGTAGCAACTATGTCACGTGACCCTTATAGTTCTCATGACCAAGTTAGTCTTGCCACTGACAACAGGTAATAACTAAATATAATAGACCAACAGGTAGGAAGAAACAAACATGTTCTTGTCAATCTCTAGAAGTGTCAGTCTATGAATAACAAACAAACAACATCTCATACTGACTGCAATAACTCAAAAGCAGCAATTGCAGCAGAATAACCAACATTAATGTACACTTAGCCAGTGTAATTCACCACTGGATAAAAATTAATCAAAAGAAAAGAAAAGAAAAAATAGTCATACCATATTTAAACAGATGGCAAGGCTTAAATGTAGCTACCAGTATACAGTCTAACAGGCTGAGGATTCTTGGATCCTAGCTACACAAATGTCAAAAATTTGAGACACTGGAGAAAAGATTTTAAAAATAATAATAATTCCAGTTGTCAGAATGAGATGCCCGTTTCTAGCCTCTCTGCAGTGATTTTCAGTTACACTGACAATTCTCCCGTGAAATACAAAGAAAAGAGAAACTAAAATGAAAAACACCACATGCTTCTATTCACCCAGGACCCACTCCATGAATGCCAAACCAGGAATACAGAAGAAAAAAAAATGTATAAAGCCACTGAAGACTGAAATTTTCCACTGATTTTTTTTTCACAGCCAGCTATAAAACAAGAACAAGATCAGATCTGGAATAATTAAACTTTATTGCAAACACAGCTATTTTACATAATTGTGCAACTGTAACTGAATTTCTCTTTGTAACCTGCAGAAGCCTTCTAAAAAAGGCTTCAATGAAGATTACTTTTTTATTTTTACACAGATACACTTAGGGGGATGGATACGAAATTTAGGCCAGGGTGGCCAACCAATTGGCCATGCTGGCAGAGGCTGATGGGAATTGTAGTCCATGAACATCTGGTGCACCATAGGTTGGCCACCCCTATTTTAGACACTCCTATTGTCCTGGTAGCTATGCTCCTGCCTCCCCGGGGCTCTCCTCTTCTTTGGCCCCTCCCCTTTTGGAGCAAACTTAATTTATTATTTTATTTATTTATTTATTTATTTATTTATTTATTTATTTATTTATTATTTATTTATTAATTTATTGTATTTGTATACCGCCCTCCCTGAAGGCTCAGGGCGGTTTCCAACAAAATAAAAAGTTAAAACATCATATATATAAATTAATTAAAATACATAAAATATTAGACTAAAGATGGCTTCAGCTATTCTATTCCCCCTTTTATGAACCCACGGGAGGCCAGATGTTTGCTTTTTGTTGCAGTTGTTATCCCGGCTGGCCAAATGCCTGGCGGAACAGGTCCGTTTTACAGGCCCTGCGGAAACTTTGTAAATCCCGCAGGGCCCTGATCTCACCTGGAAGCCTGTTCCACCAGGTAGGGGCCAGAGCCGTAAAAGCCCTGGCCCTTGTAGAGGCCAGCCGGATCGCCTTGGGGCCCGGGATCACCAGTAGGTCCGCCTCCGATGAACGGAGGGGCCTAGAAGGGCGATATAGGGAGAGACGGTCTCTTAGATATGCAGGGCCAAGGCCGCGAATGGCTTTAAAGGTCAAAACCAAAACTTTAAACATGACCCAGTACTCGATCGGCAGCCAGTGCAGTTGGTATAGGACCGGAGTAATCCGGTCCCTTGCTGTTGCTCCGGAAAGGAGTCTGGCTGCCGCATTCTGTACGAGTTTCAGTTTCCGGATCACGGCCAAAGGTAAGCCCGCGTACAGCGAGTTACAGTAGTCTAATCTAGAGGTGACCGTGGCATGGATCACAGTGGCCAGATCAGAACGGGAGAGATACGGGGCCAGTTGCCGTGCCTGCCGCAGATGGTAAAAAGCTGCCTGGTTGCCTGGGTGACCTGGACCACCAATGATAAAGATGGATCCAGAGTCACCCCCAGGCTCTTGGCGGACAAAGTTAATTTTAACGTCTCGCCAAGAAGGGTAGGCATGCCAAAGGCCACCGGACACTCCCCCCGGCCCAGCCACAGGACCTCCGTCTTAGAGGGATTCAACTTCAGCCGACTTGCACTCAACCAACCAGCCACAGCATCAAGACAACGATGGAGAGCATCAGGGGCCGAGGTCGGGCTGCCCTCCATTGTGAACAAGAGCTGGGTGTCATCAGCGTATTGATGACACCGCAGCCCAAAACTCCGAACTAGACTCGCCAGGGGGTGCATGTAGATATTAAAAAGCATCAGGGAGAGTATCAGCCTCTGCGCACCCCACACATAATGGGCGACGCTTTGGAGATCTCACCTCGATGCCACCTGTTGTCCCTCGATTCGAGGAACGAGATCAGCCAATTTAAGGCTGAATCTCGAACCCCGATACCAGCGAGGCGGTGGACCAAAAGGTCGTGATCTACTCATATCGAACACCGCGGTGAGATCTAACAACACCAACAGCGCCGAACCGCTTCTGTCCAAGTGTAGTCGGAGGTCGCCCACAACAGTGACCAGCACCGCCTCGGGTCCCATGACCAGCGCTGAAGCCAGACTGGAAGGGATCCAGTACGCTTGTGTCATCCAGGAATCGCTGAGCTGAGCTCTCACGCCGCTCAATTACCTTGCCCAAGAATGGTAAATTGGAAACTGGGCGGTAATTGGCCAGATCTCCAGGATCTAAGTGCGGTCTTTTTAGGAGCGGGCGGACCACTGCCTCTTTAAGCCGACCAGGGAAAACTCCTTGCTCAAGGGAGCAGTTAACTATATCCAACAGGTGGCTCCGAAGCTCTTCCCTGCCGGCTTTCACCAACCAGGAAGGGCACGGGTCAAAAGGACAAGTGGTAGATCGTACAGCATCCAGGATCCTGTCAACATTCGTTGGGTCAAGTAAGCTGAAGTGGTCCAAGAAAGGACCCAAAGACGGCCCAGGGGCCTCTAGTTCACATACCGTATCAATAGTGGCAGGGAGGGATTGGCGGAGGGTCAGGACTTTGTGTGTGAAGTAGTTCGCAAAAGCCTCACAGCCTAATGCCAAATCAGTCTCTTTTGGACCTATCGAAGAGGTCGCCAACGTCCGGAATTACACGAAACAATTGTGCCGGGGGCAAACTGGCAGATCCAATAGCAGAAGCAAAATATGTCCGCTTCGTCTCCTTCACAGCACTCATAGGACTTCATAAATGATCGATATGAGTGTCTTGACCCCTCGTCAAGTACCCACCGCCACCCTTGCTCAAGCCGTCTCAGTTCCCTTTTCATCTTCCTCAGCTCCTCGGTGTACCAAGGAGCCGGGTTGATGCGGGTACGGAGAGGACGCTTTGGAGCGATACCGTCGATGGCTTCAGAGAGCCTGGTGTCCCAGCTCTCTACCAGCTCATCTAGAGTAGCGCCAGTGGGCGGGAGTTCCCGTAGAGCATTTTGGAACCGTTCTGGTTCCATTAGTCTCCGCGGGCGGGCTAAAATATGCCCGTCACCTAGACGGGGGGGGGGGCATAGGAGCATCAATCCGAGCCTTCAGGACATAGTGGTCAGACCACGGCACTCTTTCTACAGAGGATAAGACCACATGCACACCTGCCGCGAAGATTAGGTCCAGAATGTGGCCTCCTTGATGAGTAGGGACACCAGTATTTATAAGAGAGAGGCCTAGCGTCGCCATGGATGACACTAGATCAGCGGCCACTGACGAGGAGGCCGAATCAACATGGACGTTGAAGTCACCCAACACAATTAAGCGAGGGTGCTCCAGCGCCCACTCAGAGACGACCTCCAGCAGCCGTGACAGGCTATCCGCCGGTGCGCTAGGTGACCGGTACACTAGCAGGATAGCCAGCTTCTCTTGGTAGTCCCAATGAAGGCCTAGACACTCCATGCCATCAATCACCGGGACAGGGGACGTCCTGAAGGCGATAGTATCTCGGATGAGCATCGCCACGCCACCCCCCCGGCCCTGTGTCCGAGGCTGCTGGACTGCCATGGTACCCCCTGGAGTGAGATTGTTGAGGGCAACCGTTTCGCCCTCTCTCACCCAGGTCTCCGTGACACAAAATGTGTTGAAAGAAATTCTGCAAGGTGATTAAAGCAGAACGTCAACTGTGGAAGATGTTCTAAGTCAGTGATGGTGAACCTTTTCGAGACCGAGTGCCCAAATTGCAACCCAAAACCCACTTCTTTATCGCAAAGTGCCAACACGACAATTTAACCTGAATACTGAGGTTTTAGTTTAGAAAGGTTGGTTCAGAGGCGGGTGTTACTCAGGAGTAAGCTTGGTGGTAGTCGGTGGCTTTGAAGTAATCGTGCAACTCTTCCAACGGGTGAATCGCGACCCTAGGAGGGTTTACTCAGAAGCAAGCCCCATTGCCAGCAACCGAGCTTACTCCCAGGTAAAGGATCACGCTTTAGTTCTTCCCATGAAAATCAGTGAGGTTTAACAGCATTCATTAGGATTACCTACACTGCTTCCCCAAAACTAGGTCTTAGGTTTAATGCTAATAATCGAGCCCAGCGGCCCAGGCCAGCCTAGATGTAGGGTGGGGGGCGACTCTGTTTGCACGTGCCCACAGAGGGGGCTCTGAGTGCCACCTCTGGCACCCGTGCCATAGGTTCGCCATCACTGTTCTAAGTTCAAGCAGAAGGCAGATATGATTATTATTTGCATCCTTTAGTTCCTTTTGTAACTTTATGTGCACACCACTAGATTAAACACAACCCCCCCACCCCCCGCATCTGGTACCCTCCAAGAGGCAGGTGAAAGTACTGGCTTGAAGAAGCAATATATTATGAAACCAAGAACAAAAGGCAATTTGGGTTCCAAAACACGCTGCAAAATATCTCAAGCAAGAAGCCAAATCTCTAACATTTGAAGAGCAGAAAAGACATATTATAAAAACTAACATACAAAATACGCTCAAAGGACCTTTCACGGGTAAGCATCAATGATTATTTTCTACTCATCAAATGTTGGTGATTTGGTCCATCTCCTCACTCTCACAAAATGCATGCAGACTCCACAGCTAAACGCTGCAAGAGATGTCTCCTGTTTGCCTCAGAAGGAAAATTAACAGGAGAAAGGAGGAGGGTAGTAATATAATTAGGTATAGTAGAAAAGAATAAGATAAAGAATCTTCAGTAAATTCAGACAAAATTAGAAATAAGGTAAAGCACAGGCAACTGGGCTATCAGCTCTCCCTGGATGCAGGAATGAATGGGGGGAAAGGGGGCGCGTCTAACAGCAACAGGAAGTCAACATTTGATCCAGCCTCCCTGATAGGGCAGTGGAAAACATCCAAGTTGCCCTCCAGCTCAGAAAGAGAACACATATTATCAAAACTAACAAAGAAAATAAAATCAGAATAAAATTAAGAACCTGCATTTTGAGAAGTTGGGGTTCTGAACCAATATAATATGACCTCATGACCTGGTAGCAAATAATTCCAAGTCGGCATGAATAAAGCTGAGAATAACATGTTGAAATACCTCATTAAATTAAATACATCATATAAAATTAAAGAGGCATCTAATCATCTTTCTTAGCTGTGTTCAGCCTACTCCATATACAAAAAGCT
Organism: Sphaerodactylus townsendi; assembly: GCF_021028975.2. NCBI lineage: Eukaryota > Metazoa > Chordata > Lepidosauria > Squamata > Sphaerodactylidae > Sphaerodactylus > Sphaerodactylus townsendi. The sequence goes on along the minus strand of NC_059427.1, from coordinate 173,872,904 downwards.
GTTTGACGAACAAGGGAGATAATGAAATCCTTACAGAAAATGGATCTGAGCCCGAATAGAGCCTATTTAGAAGAAGAAGAAGAAGAAGAAGAAGAAGAAGAAGAAGAAGAAGAAGAAGAAGAAGAAGAAGAAGAAGAAGAAGAAGAAGAAGAAGAAGAAGAAGAAGAAGAAGAGTTTGGATTTATATTCCCCCTTTCTCTCCTGTAGGAGACTCAAAGGGGCTTACAATCTCCTTGCCCTTCCCCCCTCACAACAAACACCCTGTGAGGTAGGTGGGGCTGAGAGAGCTCCAAGAAGCTGTGACTAGCCCAAGGTCACCCAGCTGGCGTGTGTGGGAGTGTACAGGCTAATCTGAATTCCCCAGATAAGCCTCCACAGCTCAGGCGGCAGAGCTGGGAATCAAACCCGGTTCCTCCAGATTAGATAGACGAGCTCTTAACCTCCTACACCACTGCTGCTCCTTTAGACCATTCTATTCAACCAACAGCAGTCTAAAAACCAAGAGTGACAAGAAAGGATACTATTCATAGGCAGAGGAGTGTAGAGAGTAAAACGTACCTGTAATATTAGCTAAATAGTATTTGGCCTGGTGGTGAAAAGTGCTGTCAAGTCCCAGTCGACTTACGACAACGCTGGGATTTTCAAGGCAAGAGACTATTGGAGGTGTTTTGTCATTGCCTGCCTTGGCCTAGCGACCCTGGACTTCCTTGGTGGTCGCTCATCCAAATACTAACCCGAGCCAATCCTGCTTAAATTCCAAGACCTGGCAAGATTGGGCCACTCTTGGCCATTCAGGTCAAGGGACGTATTTGGTCAACATAAAGCGATCTCTGGATGAAGTTAAACGTAATTCAACAAGAACAGACTTGTGGCAGCAGTGGCGTAGGAGGTTAAGAGCTCATGTATCTAATCTGGAGGAACCGGGTTTGATTCCCAGCTGCCGCCTGAGCTGTGGAGGCTTATCTGGGGAATTCAGATTAGCCTGTACACTCCCACACACGCCAGCTGGGTGACCTTGGGCTAGTCACAGCTTCTCTGAGCTCTCTCAGCCCCACTTACCTCACAGGGTGTTTGTTGTGAGGGGGGAAGGGCAAGGAGATTGTAAGCCCCTTTGAGTCTCCTTCAGGAGAGAAAGGGGGGATATAAATCCTCCTCCTCCTCCTCCTGCCGCCGCCGCTGCCGCCATCTTTATCCAAATCCTTAAATAGTGAATTGCTAACAACGGTGGCAGAACAGAAATCTGTTCTTGCGGAATTACACATAACTTAGGTTCTTTGTAGGAAATGAGGGGCAACAATATGAGAAACTGAACAAGCAACAATAATGCAAACATAAGCTTCAGCTTTTTCCAAATGTAGTCGATTCACAGAATCAGAGAAACAGAATTTGAAAACTGAGCTAAGATGCACACAAGAAACTTCAAACGTCGACATTTCATTTTACAATAATTTATTCCATCTTTACAGTGTTTTGATCGCACACTACTTCTTCCGAAAAAGCACATTCTTTTATTTTACGACAAGTAAAAATGAAAGACAAGGACACCCCCCCCCCCCCCGCCTTCTAAAATATCATTATCAATAAAGAATCTCTGGTCAGCCCTGGTTAGTGCTTGGATGGGAAGGAATTCCAGGGCTGTCGATACAACCCCTTGCCTTGAAAACCCTGTGGGGCTGCCATTATTTGGTTGCAACCTGACAACATTTTACCTACACACAGTGCATATCTGAGAGTCTGGATTGCGGTGGCTAATGAACCCATGGCTAAATCCATTAACTTTCTTCACCCTGCAGTCAAGGGCTGTCATTCAATTAATTCCATTCTATGGGCCAAAAGTATCTTTTAATATATATGACAGCTCTGTAAAGTATTAAGAAGCATGGCTTATACCGTATATACTTGTGTATAAGTCAACCCGAATGTAAGTCGAGGCACCTAATTTTACCACAAAAAACTGGGAAAACTTATTGACTAGAGTATAAGTCTAGGGTGGGAAATGCAGCGCTATTTGGGGGTCTCTGCCACTGACCCCCCCATATCGCCAATCCCAAGATCTCTGCCACCGACCTCTCCATCTCACAGCTTGTCCAGCTCACCCAGGTCGACTGGTTGTCACCTGCCGAGAGCCAGGGGCCAGCCGTTGCCGAGAAGAAGGCAGAGGCAGAGAAAGCGGCTGAAAGGGGGAAGGCAGAGATGAAGGCAGAGGGCAGCAAAGCAGAGAAGGAGGCTGAGAAACCGGCTGAAAGGGGGGAGGCAGAGAAGAAGGCAGAGGAGAGCGAAGACGGGAGAGGGGGAACGTCACACAAGAATTAAGTGGGACCCTCACTCGCGTATAAGTCGAGGGGGGCTTTTTCAGCACAAAAAAAGTGCTGAAAAAGTAGACTTAAACACGAGTATATAAGGTACTTTAGCAGGTCACTATACTAGACCCTTCTAGGCTGATTGCATGGCGGACCTGAGATCTAACTTCATGACATAACGTAATTGAAGTTGTAGCAGAACCCAAGGAAAGAAGTGCTTTGGTTTTGAATGTAAAAACATGCTAATTCTCAGATTGGGGACAGTCAGCTGATGATGGATGATCTTTAGGAATTATATTATTAATGGTGGCAGGGAGAAAGAGGAAGGCTAGTGCTTGGCCATGGGTGGTATGGAAAATGAATGAGTAAGGAATGAATGTGTAAGGGAAATTATATGGATGGGTACAGACTGCATCTGCTTTAAACATTGTTGGCTAACTTCAGTTTGAGCCAATGATGCAACAGAAATCTTCATCTTCATTCTACTTCCATTTTTTATTTTTATGCAGTAGTTTCCATCTGTACAAAAGAGAAGAAATGTTGCCATTTTGTACATCCTCTTTACACTGGCATACACTGAATACAAGTGGCTGGTGAGAGAATATGACAAAGAATTCAAACTGTTGCATACTCAAAAAGAACACTTTTATTTTATACTCCAAAATATGTTTCATGTAAAAGTCCAAAGGGGAAGGGAACGATTGAACAGCTGGTTTTAAAAGGCAAAGCCAACATCTGTGTGAGGAACAAAACTATATTTCTTGTTAGGTAATGCGGAACAAGAACTTGTAAAAGACACCCCCCCAAACAGGTAAGCACTAAGACGAGGACCATCAGACGAGGCCAAAACGTTCTGCTCTTTTTCTTTTCTTTGCCTGCAAATGGGAATTAAAAGAAAGGTGAAGTAAGACAAAAGGGGGATGGCAAACTGTGAGCAAATGTTTAGACACACAGGAAGGAACGGCGTGTAAAAGAAGTGTCGCACTGTTAGTTCACGGAAGTATTTTTCACATCACATTTCACAAGGGTCGCCACATTCACAACTGGGTCTCCGACCGGAGAAAGAAACTGAATTGTAAAAGCTCACGATAAAGTGGCCTGGTGGGGGCTTCCTCTTGCTGGGTACACAAGAGAGCCACGCTAGGAACAGTGACCACTTTACAGGCCTCGAAAGCCTTCCAGGCAACGAGGAGATGGGAAATGCAAAAGGCCAAAGGGTTAACACTCTTCTATTCATGGGGAAGGCAAGAGGGACACAGTCAAATGCATCAAATATACTCATGTGTCTCTGAGATATGCCTCTAAGTCAATACACCAGGGGCGTATAAATCTTAATTTTTACCAGGATAAATAGCCTGGAGGGTAACAGAAGTCCTAATCAAGAATCTCGAGGGGAAAGGTGCTGTTCAGCATATACAATACCAGAAAAAAGACCTTTTTGTTTCAGACGTAGTATCTAAGTGACCTAACGGAAAAGCATGGAATCCCTCAGACTAGAGTCCAAACGTCCCCTTCGCTTGAAGGGAACGGTCCATTGGTAGACTTACCCTGAAGGGGCCTTCTCCTGGACGGCGATGAGGGCATCCTGGATGGGTGATTTCCAACCTATACTCAGGGAGGCAGGACTTAATTGATGTCACTTCCTGTGTTGGGTTGGATCCTCCCCTTGATCCCCAGTCTCCGATTGACGTAGCAGTATAGCAGAACTTAGGATCTCAAAAGGTTTTAACAGGAAGAATGACAACAAGGTAAGGTAACATGTAGAACATAACACAGTGTGTGTGTGTGTGTGTGTGTGTGTGTGTGTGTGTGTGTGTGTGTGTGTGTGTGTGTGTGTGTGTGTGTGTGTGTGTGTGTGTGTGTGTGTGTGTGTGTGTGTGTGTGTGTGTGTATATATATATATATATATATATATATATATATATATATATATATATGTTCAAGGAACTCCAAGAATAATCCCAAGTCTATTTTGGGGTCTAACTATTAGAACTATGTAACTAAGAGAACTATGCAGCCTTTGTAGGAGACTATAGCATCAGGGAGGGCCAGGTTAGATGCCTCCTCCTTCGATCGGCCGGTCACAGGAGAAGGCCCCTTCAGGGTAAGTCTACCCAATGGACCGCTCTCCTGGAGGGGCGATCTCGGCATCCCTGGATGGGACCTCCCCGAAAGCAGTAAGTCCACTTTACCGGTGGGCAGTTAGTCTCCTAATATATGTTCCAAAAAACACCGGGTGCCAAAGGCTGTCTCATTGGCTGAAATGGTGTGTAATTTATAGTGCTCTAATGAAGGATGTGACTGATGACCCACGCACGCTTCTACAAATATCCTCTAGTGGGATGAGGGCGCCTAAACGCCATGCGTTAGCTGCGAAGGCGCGGACCTCGTGGAGATGTAAGCTGTGATACCCGAGTGGACCGGAGATTGAGGCTTTGTATGCCTCAGGAGTGATGCAGGCCTTTAGCGTGTAACTCAGAGATGCTTTGGACATTTACAGAGCCCCTAAGTTAGGGGGCATTAACATTAATGAAAAGGGACTCAGTAAGCTTCCTGATGGCTTCCAGTACGAATAATGAAAGGCTTTGGAGTGCTCTTCTGACATCGAGGTGATGCCAGAGTCTCTCCTTTGGGTGGATGATGGTGAAGGACAGAATGCTGGAATGATGATTTCTTGCTTGAGATGAAAGGCAGATGCCACTTTCGGGATGAAGCGTAGGGTCGGGCGCGCATGTGACTACTCTGTCCCTATGGAATACGCATTACAGTGCTGGGGAGTTGACTGACAGGGCTTGTATCTCCTCGGATATCCCTCCTGGCAGTAGTGATGGCAATGAGGAATAGTGAAGCTTCATACGGAGCCACTTAAGGCTTATGTCCTGGATAGGTTCAAAAAGGAGGTCTGGTAAGAGCAGACAGGGACCCGTGTTGAGTCTCCTAAGCTGAGGGGAATCTATGAATCACCGGAGGTTGCTTTTGGGAGCACTCCCTTTGAGGAACCTTACAAAATGTCTGGATGCCTGGTAAACTTGGGTAGGCCTTGGTATTTTTTTGCCATACAGTGGAAAAGGCAGCGGCTAACCGCCTCACGCTTCCAGGGTTGCACTCCTGAAGGCCTTTGTCAAATCCATGCTGCAGGTACTCAGGAGGACCTGTGGAATTGAGGGACGGAGTGGATCTTACGTTTGATTTCCTTGAGCCCAGGAGACAAAGTCCTTCCCAGGAGGAATTGTAAATACGCTGTGCGTGGAGGCCCCTTCTGGAAGCCGATGATGGTGGCGATGACCTGGTTGGAGTAGCCCCTTCCGTGCTGTGGGCTTGGCGCGTTCAAAGCCGAAGGCGGTCAGGACAGAACACCACCCGGGATTGGGGTGGTGTACAGGGCCTTGTGATAACATGTCGCTGGGTGTGGGCAAATGAAGAGGAGGAGAAGTTGCCAGTTGAAGAATTGACGAAAACCATGGACGTCTGGGCCACCATGGTGCCACTAGGATGACCTCTGCTTCCTCCATCCAGATTTTCCTGAGGAGCTTTGGCAACACCGGGGTTGGAGGGAAAGCGTAAAGCAGTTCCTTTGGCCACGGGCTGGTTAACGCATCTGTTCCCTGCGCCTGTGGGTGGAAGTACCTTGTGAAGAAGCGAGGTAGTTGGGCGTTGTGGGCTGAGGCGAAAAGGTCCATGGTGGGCTGACCCAATGACTGGGCAATTTGTAGGAAGATTCGGGGGTGGAGTCTCCACTCTGCCTCGATTATTGACTGACGACTCAGCCAATCTGCTTGGGTGTTGAGGTTTCCTTGTACATGTTCTGCCATGAGGGACTGCAGGTGTATCTCTGCCCAAGAGAGAATGGCTGTCGCTTCCTGATGAAGACGCCGGGATCGAGAACCCCCCTGATTGTTGATGTGGGCTTTGGCAGAGATGTTGTCGGTTCTGACTAGGAGGTGGCAGTTCTGGAGTTGCGGTTGAAAGTGATGAAGGGCCAGGAGGATGGCCCTCATCTCTAAGACATTGATCGGAAGGTGGGTTTGGAACGTTGGCCACACACCCTGTGCAATGTCCTCTTGGAGAGAGGCTCCCCATCCACGGAGGCTGGCATCCGTGAACAGCTGCGGTCTGTGAGGGTAAAGATAGACTTTGCCCCGGGATAGGTTTGTGCGCTTGGACCACCACCTTAGGCTGTCGCGTAGTTGCTTGTTGATCTGTAGGGATCTGTCTCTTTTCTGCATTATCTGGAACTGGTAGGGGCGAAGAAACAGCTGTAGTGTTCGTGCGTGGAATCTGCCCCATTGCAACATGTCTATGACAGAGATAAACAGTCCCATCAGTTTGGCCAGTTGAAGGAGAGAGGCCCTGTTGGCCGGAAGGAAGGTGTTTACCGACTTCTGAATTTTGCTTATCTTGGAGGGGGGAATGAAGAGACGATTGTGAAGGGTATCCACTATAGCCCCCAGGTGCTCCATTCGAGTTGATGGGTTCAAGGAGCTCTTCTGTAGATTGACTAGGAACCCATGTTGGCGGAGAGTGAGCATAACTATCTGTAGGTCCTTGAGTGCCTGTTCTCGGGACCGGGACCGGACTAAGATGTCGTCTAAATAGGGGTGTATATGAATGCCCCGTTCCCGAAGGCCCATGATGGGTGCTAGAAGGACCTTCGAGAAAACTCGGGGGGCAGAGGCGAGTCCGAATGGGAGAGAACTGTACTGGAAGTGGTCTTGTCACACTGCGAAACGAAGGAATCTTCTGTGTAGAGGATTGATGGGGACGTGCAGGTAGGCCTCCGTGAGGTCCAGGGATGTTAGGTAGTCGCCTGGACGGAGTGCCTCCACGATGGACCGGAGGGTCTCCATCTTGAACCTGCGCAGACGGATGAATCTGTTCACATAGCGGAGGTTTAGAATGGCACGCCAGTCGCCGTTCCTCTTGGGAACGGTGAAGAAATGTGAATAGACACCGCATGAACGTTCGGAGATGGGTACAGGTTCGATTGCTTGAATTCGCAGCAGGTGCTGGATTGCCTGTTGGGTTCTTTTTAGTTTGTCTGGATTGCATTGAAGGGGGTATGTTCGGAACCTGGACCTTGGAAGGATGGAGAATTCTAGAAGATATCCGGAGGAGACGACCTCCTTGGTCCACTTGTCTACGTGGTCGCCTGTCCACTGGTGGTGAAAATGTTGAAGGCGGCCTCCTACCGGGACCTGAAGATAGTCAGGTTCTGGATGTTCGATCATTCTGGAATTGTCTCGCCCCTCTGCCCTGTTGTCGGTTGTAGGGGCGAAAGGAACTATTGAAGGTGTTACGTCTGCGAAATGTTTGTTGTTGTTGTTGCTGTGGTTGCTGTTGCGAAAACCAACGTTTACCGTCCCTGGGCGGCCTGGCAAGGGTACGTTGCGTTCGGAAGGTGGTGTAGGGTCTAAAGGACGAAGAAGACTGATCAGACCTGACATATCTAGGCATGGACTTCTTGTTGCCCTTAGTTTCTACTAGGACGGCGTCAAGTTCTTTCCCGAAGAGGCGGGAACCGAAGTAATCATATGTGGAGACCACCTGTTTGGAGTGGAAGTCGGCTGACCATGCTTTCAACCAGGCCTGTCTCCTGACCACGGTGCCGAGTGCGAGGGCTCGAGAAGTTAGCATTAAGGCGTCGAAGGTGGAGTCTGCCCAATAGGAGACTGCTTTCAGTACCCTTTCCACGCCTTCTCTTAGGCCTTGGGCCTCTGGGGGAAGCATAAGCAGAAGACGACGTAACCACACGATGGTGGCTCTGGCCATGGTGGAAGAGGGGGCAAGGGCCCTGATAGACAGGGCTAGCCTATCATGGATCCGTTTCAGGAAAACTTCCGCTCTGCGATCTGTTGGGTCTTTCAGATTGCCTTCCCCATCTTTGGTGACGAAGCCGCCAGACTGGAGCGCTACAACAGGGGCGTCGACTAGGGGAGTCTTGATGCTGTTGTGGATATGCTCGGGGAGTACATAGAGGCTCTTGAGAAATGAAGGGCAGCTCTTACTGGCCTCTAGGTTAAGCCACTCTCTTTTTATTCTCCTTTCGAAGAACTCTGGTAATGGGAAGGCTGGGGGGGGGGTCCTCCGATTGGGGGAGTATTCCCTTCTTTCCCTTGGGGCAGCCCTTGACTGTCTTTTTTGAGGTGGATGGGCCCTCGGGGTCCTCGGCATCTATGGGATCCTGCAATTCCAAAGCTGAGATAGCTTTGGCCATAAGGGGGGCAAGATCCTCTTTTTTGAATAGCCTAACGCACTGCTCACTGGGTTCCTCAAGGGTCTCCTCAGGCTCAGAAAAATGTTCTGAAGAGTCACCAATCTCCCCTTCGCTGACACCCTCCTCCTCGGGTAAATTAAGGGGGTCCCTATAAGCAGGGGTGGGAGGGGGGGTGCTGCGAGATCTGGAGGAAGAGCTTGAATGGTGCCTGGGTCTGTGTGCTTTCTTGGTATGAGAGTGCTTTTTTCCCTTTTGCTTTAAGGCTTTTTTGTTTTTGTCATGCTGTAAAATCTCCTCCCTCATGGCTGTTCTGAAAAGCCCCATTAGTGACTCAGGGGAGGTGTTAGCCCAGGAGGACGGATCTGAGAGATTGGGGGCCAAATTGGTGGCTAGATTGGGATGAGAGAGCCCCTCCCTCCCCATGTCCCTTCGATCTTGCCTGGATGAAGAAGGGGAGGAATCCTCAGAAAGGGCTTGACCCTGCTGTGGCTGGCCTTGAGAGTCGGCCACGCCCCCCAGCTCCGTTTCGCGGCTTTCTTCAATGGCCGCGATTGGGGCCCGAAACTGCTCTGCTATTTCTCCTGGGATGCGAGGTGGAGCTTCACCATCCACGTCCCTGAGTGGGACGCTGGTGCTCCGCTTCTGTGTATGGGCTGCGGTAGGCTCCCGGCGCGCTTTCTTCTCGGCCGGGGCTTTCGCGCTCTTTTTCCCTCCTTTAGTTGCCGCAGTCGCGGCTCTTGAAGAGGAAGCACGCACCTCCTGTGAGGCTTCAGGGTCGTTGGGCTCCAGCAATCCCCTGCGGGTTGCCGCCCTAGTGCTTTCGGCTGCAGACTTGCCGAAGGAGTCTGGGGGGGGGGGAGAAGGAGCGCGCGTAAGAGCGCTGCTCAGTCATGTTGCCCTGGCCGCCTTGTGAATAATAGCTTGCGGCTGGGTGGGAGGGGGCTGGGAAGACAAAACAGGGGAATAGACAAACTTACAGTAAGGACTGGACACAAAGAGACACGAGGTAGGCAGAAAAGTACTGCTTGGGCTTGGAGCTCCAAACAAGCGCTGCACTGCTGCAGGCAGGAAGAAGACTGGGGATCAAGGGGAGGATCCAACCCAACACAGGAAGTGACATCAATTAAGTCCTGCCTCCCTGAGTATAGGTTGGAAATCACCCATCCAGGATGCCCGAGATCGCCTCCAGGAGGGGATCATTCTGCACAGCACGGCTGGTTCAACATCTGGCAAAAACACAAAGCATCAAGCCGTGTCTGAACCCTATTAAAGATGCCAAAGAAAATAAACTTCCTCTTTGTATTATCCAGGATTTATTCAAAGAAGGGAGTTTGGAGACCCAAATATTGCTTCCCTTTCAGAGGAAAGAAATCCACCCACAGAAAGAAACCCTCTAAGGACAGGGAGGATGGCCCAACATCATCCACAATTAGAATTAATACACAAAGGCCTTCCGTGTTGGAAGACGAAGGTCTAACTAAAATTAGTTCGTGATATATTGTTCAGAATGGTGCACTAGAAGATCCATAATGAGATAACCTGTTTGACTGTAAAAACTGAAGAAAACGTGCTACAAGAAGTGGTGGCAGACAATTGCTTGAAAAACTATAAAAATCCATAACAGATGGGGAAAATATTCAATAGGATGGAAAACAATGCTAGATTCTAGCTCGACTCTTCTGTAACCGGTTAAGAGTACTTGCACTTTTAAAGTTTTAAGAGAAAACTCGGAGCAAAGAAGTGATTTGAACTTGATAACACAGATTTTACAAGCTAAAATCAAAGTCAGCGAAAAAAAATCACTGCTTCTCTCCTTTTTCCTTGCCAATAATTTCAGTAAGGAGTCGCCTTGCAAGAGGGAGGCAATCCATACATTCAGAGTGACATTAATTACTCCTCCCTCCCTCCCTCCCTCCCTCCCTCCCTCCCTCCCTCCTCCAAGTTAATGGACAAAAAGCTAGATCTGCTGGCCCAGATTCAAATTCCAGTTCAGCCACAAAGCCAACTTGCAGGTTTTGGACAAAGCACAAAGGTCGATTGTACTCATGAGGATAGGACAGAAAGTCCACAAGTTATAAAAATTTAAATACAGTAGAACCTCGGTTTTCATTGCCTTCGGTTTTCATCAGTTTCCATCGATTTTTCCAGTGAAAAATTTGTCTCGGTTTTCATCGATTTGCCTCGGTTTTCATCGATTTGCAGTAAGGTGCAGGGGTTTGTGGAGAAAAATCACCCGGACAAAGCTGTTGCAGGCCATGTCTGCAACTTACTTAATGACAATGTCTTGCCCCATTTCAGACAAATCTTAAAGAGGCATCAGAAACAAACCTCTTTGGACAGCTTTCTGGTGCGACATTGGTCCACTGGCTCTGAAGCTGGTCCTATTGTTTGTTACTGTTTTCAGCATTAAACACTATGTTTATTCACCAAAACATGTGTTTTTGGTATGTTTTTTGGAGTGCCTAGAACGGATTAATTCGATTTATACTGATTCCTATGGAGAAGTTTGCCTCGGTTTTCATCAGTTTCGGTTTTCATCGATTCTTTTTGGACGGATTACCAACCAAAACCGAGGTTCCGCTGTAGTGGTAAAATAGGCAACAAATAAGCAGCAATTTTCAAGGTCATCTTCTACCCCTGTTCAGGGACCTAGAAAGTGACTGAGATCACAAGGCAGGGGAGGAGAAATGCATACGAGGGAGTGCTATTTTGCAGAGTGCTTGGCATTCTTAGCCATTTTCTGTAGAAAATATTCCTAACTGTATTGTCGAAAGCTTTCACGGCCGGAATCACTTGGGTGCTGTGTGGTTTCCGGGCTGTATGGCCGTGTTCTAGCAGCATTCTCTCCTGACGTTTCGCCTGCATCTGTGGCTGGCATCTTCAGAGGATCCTCTGAAGATGCCAGCCACAAATCCCAGCAGGAACATGCGTCACTACTAAACAATGACTCCTTTCATTTTCCGAAGCTCCCAACTTCATCTAACCTAACTGCTGCCCAGGCCATTATAAAAACATAACCTGTCCCTCATCATCTTTACCTCTGAGTCCTCTGTGGTTGCTGCCCCAGCTGAGCTTGTTATAATACCAAATCTCTCCTTCCTCTTTTTGAGCTTCTCATCATCTTCAGTCTAAAAGATAGGAAGAAAAAAAAATTCAGTTGCCTTTCAGATCCATTGAACTGCTGATTTTCTTGCTTTCTTTGCTCTCTCCCAAACAGAGAAGTTTTAGAAGACTGCATAGTTCTCAGAACCAGATGATCACTTAAATAATAAAGTACTCTCTACTTCCAGAGAGACTGTACATCTGTCAGGTCTGTAATGTAAAGCAAGTCTGGTCTCTCTGTTTCAGTGTCCTGTGTTCAGATTTCCCCAAAGTCTATTCTTTTCTTGGTACACCCCCAATATGTAATGCATACGTACACTTACATAATCATACACACATAATTATATATACATGAACATATACCACTGATTTTATCAGCTTGAGTTATAGTCTTTTTGACTGGCCCTGCTTATATGGATTTTATGCCACAGATATTTATGTCTCGGTTAATTGCAGTTATATCTAGTTTTTAAGATATCGTCCATTGGTTTTAAATTGCTTTTCTAATTGTTTTCATGGCTGCCATTTGGCTAATGTTTACAGTCTGATTAATTTTTATTGTTCTATCGTGCGGTTGTTTTAAGCTGGCTGCATCAAACAATTATCTGGAGAGGTGGCTAAAAAATAATGCAACTGCCTATCTAAACAGCCCTGCGAACATTTTTCTTTCTTGACAAACACTTCCCCCCCCCAGGCACTTTAATCACACAATTTCTCCTTTCTCTCCCCTGCTGGCCCACTCCTGTTGTTGTGGCAAGCCTTGGCCATTAAAAGCTGGAACTGACATCTGGAATAGCGTCGTGTAGCTCTTTCTACTCAGACAAATACTACGATGTCTACAAGTGTGCATTCCTCCGAGATTTACAAAACCTGTGGTCCTTTACAGCGAATAAGAAAAGGAAGGAAAGAGTGCAAACATTTTGACATCACTGTGCTGTATTTTTCTTGGGTACAAGCAATACCACCTTTCTTGGCTTTAAAGGACCATGACAGACACACAGAGCACTACGCCTATACCTGTGGGAGGTAGTTATGGGAGTGGGGTAGCTTGCCTGGTTCAAATGCTACTCGCACTGCATGATTGACAAATTACACGGTTAATTCATAAATGATCTCTGTGTCATTACTAGTCTTTTACGTTTTGTTCAGAAGACAAAAAGCCCCACTGAAATTGTTCAGTGCTATTCAACATCACAGAAGAGCCACCACAATGATCAATAGCACCTTGATGCAGTTGCTTTAAAAGAGAAAGCTAAGCGCTCAAAGCCAGTGCCTGAAGTTGAACGCAACACATCACCCCTAATAGGAAGAAATAAAAATAGGAATATATTCATGTTCTTCCATTGGTAGCTATGCTGGCTCAAACTAAAAAAAAACCCCTGTAAAATATCTATATACACATATAAGAGCTGTCAGAGTTATCAGGGAAAATTAAAACAGTAAATCATACAAATACCCTGACCTGGACCAAAAGCTACTGCTCCCCTCTGATGTAGCGCCCCATATGCTCCACAATTCTGTCCAAAGGATTCAGGGGCCTCTTAAGAAGAATTCTGGGTATAGTGTGAGTGTGTTTGAGTGGGTGGCGGCGGCAAGGGGTATTTATTGGAGATCAATACAGAATTCAGACCCCTGTAATCAGTACACAATCTTAAGGAGCTGTCTTTTTTCTTAACAAACAACACCGGTGCAGCATAAGTGCTCTTGGTTGCCTTTCAGATAAAGCCTCTCGCCAGGTTTTTATCCAGAAACGCCCGCAACTCAACCTCCTCCGTTGGACTCATCCTATAAATCCTTCCCTTGGGAAGTTTAGCACCCGGAATCAGTTCAATTTTACAGCCAGTTTCCCGGTGGGGTGGCAATTGGTCACACTCCTGTTCTTCAAACACCTTGGAGAGATCCCAATATTGCTTAGGCACTCCGGGCAGCTCCAGATGTGAAGCAACTTCTGAAGCCGAACCAGTATTAGTCATTTCAGGTGGGTCCCCTTCATGCATGCGAACCCCACAAGGCGGATCAGTAAAATGTACAATACGGGGAACCCATCGGATGGTGGGGTCGTGTGCTTCCAACCAGGACATACCCAGAACTATGGGATGTCTTGCCACTGGAGCCAAGATGAAACTGCGACGCTCTTAGTGTTCTGCACAGCGTAACAGTATGGGTTCAGTTTTAAAACGGGCCAGCCCTTCCCCTCCCAATGGGCTGCCATCCATTTGGGTGAATGGAATGGGTTTGGCTAAGGGGATACGTTCTAGTCCAAGTTCCTCTGCTATTTGCGGGTGCATAAGGTAGTGGGAACAACCAGAGTCCACAAGGGCTCGTGCAAGAATACGAGTGTTTTTGGCTGGATTGGTCAGGGTAGTCATTCAAGTAATGGGGGCGCCACCCTCACTCACCGCATCCTTCGGAGGCTCAGAGGTTTCAGGAACCACCGTAGAAAGACCGACTTCAGCTGGATCCTCGTTCTCCACCTCCGGAAAATCCAACTCCTCCACAGCCAAAGCTTTGGAAACACCTTGAGATGACTTCGGGGCAGCCAAACGATGTGGTGGTTTGGCAGCCGCCTTTTTAGGTGGGACCCCAGTACCGGGTTTAGCCTTCTTTGGGCAGTTGGCAGCCATGTGTCCAGGATCGTGACAGTATAAACAGAGACCCAACCGGTGTCATCGATCGGAGGTTGCTTCGGAGGTGGTGGTACTTCCAGCAGTTTTCTTTGCTGGCACCCTGATTTGTTTAGTGGTTGGGTTTTGGTTGCTGTTCCCTTAGAGTGATTAAGCTGGCCAGCTATGATACTACCGACCTCGATCCACTCTGCTATGGTACGAGGTTCATTGTTCATGACAGCCCATCGGCGAATCTCGGGATCCACGGCTTCATAAAAGTACTCACATTTCATGCAGTCGGGCCAGTCAGGAATCTTGCTGGCTGCAACCCGAAATTGACGGGCAAAATCAGCGAAGGGTCAATTACCCTGCCGGATGGTTTTCAAGGTTTTCCTCGCTTTGTCAACCACGTCTCTATCTTCGAATTGGAGGCGAAACCCTTGAAGTAATTCAGCCACTGAGTTCAATTCCTCAGCATCCAGTTCAAACAGTTCCACGAACCATTTAGCCACCTTCCCGTCTAGAACTGAGCCAATTTCCCGCACCTTTCCCCGTTCCGAATGATACATGTCATCATATTCCTGCATGTGGGCATCAAGTTGCAGTATAAAGTAGGGTAGCTTGGACTCTGTCCCATTGAAACGAGCCGGAATGCGAGGTCAAGGAAAACCATGTCCTGGAGGGGCTGGAGGGATTAGTGTGGCTTGAGGCAGCGGTACAGGTTGAGGCTGACATCTAGGCCACGATCCGCTGGGACGATCTTCTCTGGATTGTCGGACGGGCCGTTGAATTTCAGTTCGTGAACGAGCCTGACTTGACGCATCGCACTGGCGGTCCGACCTCATGGCGGCCTGGATGGTGAGTTCTTGTTGAAGTTCCACAGCAGCGACCCATTCCCGTGCTTCCATGTCGATCATCTCCCTTTCCTTCCGGAGAAGGACAGCTCGTTGTTTTTCCAAAGCCTCATGTTCCCGTTGAATCTGGATGCGCTCAGTATTTTGCGCAGCGGAACTTTCAGTTTGCCGCAGGTGCAATGCCCGTAATTGTTGCACTTCCCGGAGCAGTTCCTGCTTGGACTGCTCTGCTGCTTGTAACAATTCACGCTCCTGTTGCTTCCGATCCTTTTGGAGTTGAAGGTAGAGAGCTTCTCTTTCTCGATCAAATTCTTGCCGCAGTTGAAACCACTGATGAACACGATCATCAATAAAGGCTTCCCGGGCCTCTTGCCATTCCTGTTTAGCTCTTTCCAGAACTGCATGTTGCTCATGGAGGGTATATGCGTCAAGATCCTCACCAGGTCCCGACCAGCCTGGATCATCTGCATCTTCATGGTGCGACGAACTGGCTCCCGGAGGATCGGGAGGCTCGACCAGGTCATCCTCACCACAGGTCCCAGCAGGTAACGAGCCAGGGTGTGAAGCATCCATGTTCACCAAGTGGTCGTCGTCACCGTCATCTGCTACCTAACAGGTTTGCGCACCCCATGGGGGAGATTCCGATTCCGAAGATTCTCTGTGAGGGAGCTCCTGTCGAGTGGTCTTGGGTCAGGCCCCCGTACTTTGCCAATGACTGGTCACTGCGGGATCCTCAAAATAATGATCCAGGAACCTCTCCATCGACCCAGAAGTCGTACCATGAATGGTGGACAACCCGATTTCCTCGGTCACAACTCTCATGACCGGTTTGTAATCCATGCGGCGGCGCTTGGTAATGTGCATCTCCACAGGGGCACGATCCATGGCAGCCCCACCACCAGCATTGTCAGGTTCCCGATGCAAAGAGAGGCAATCTGTTGAAACGGTTCGGTGGGTAGCCATCAAGGTAGCCTGTTCGACCTGTTCCTGCAACCCGAGGAAAGCCACACTCCGGCTGAGACAAGGTCGGGATAAGGCAACCAAAGACAGAGGCTCTGTTCTCAGGTCAGAGTCCTCTGGAGTGGCGGAGTCAGGGGGAGAAGAGACAGGACCCTCTTTGGGGGCCTCTGTCCTAATTTCATATTCAGAGTTGGATGGACCCCTGAAACCCAGTTTATCCGGATCCGTGGGTGGCAGCCCACGGCGAGACATCAGGTAACTTTGTACAGCAGTCAAAAGTTACACTGAGAAGTGAGATCTTGCATAATGTTTCGAACCAGTAAAGTCCAGGCAAAAGTAACCGTTCTGAGTTCTATATTGAGCTGGCATTCTTAGTCAGATACAGACGATGCGAGATCCGGAGCCCCAGATCTCGGTCAACAGCTTTTACAGTGTCAAAGCAGGTTCCCACCAAGACAGTGTAAACAAGGCAGAGTTTCACACAGACCAGCAAGCAAGTAAGAGATAATCTAAAACAGCAAAATTCCCCTTCCCAGAAAGCTCAGGCAAGAACCTCTCAAGGTCGGAACGCACACACTCACCACAATCTTACACAGTGAAGCAAGCTAAGACTTTTCGCTGTATTGCTAGGTTTTATGAAATTCTAGCCGAATGCACAACTTCCCACATCCATTAAGGGCCCTGATAAATGTGGGTCTGAACTTTGCTATCAGCTGGTCACATTAAAAATGACCTAAGGGTGAGTATGAAAACCTGGGAGACGGTTCCCTTACGACTATACAAAGCTTGCCCGACCCTTCATAGCACGTCTTTGCAAATAACTTCTCATTACGAGCGCTCAGGTTTGATTCATCGACATTAATCCATCAAGAAGGCAACTCTGCTTTTTGAAAAAACAAACACAAAACAAAAATATCAGCCAACTCACAAAGCAATGCTGATGACATCACCGGGCAGCGGGCAACTTCTGTCACAGAAGTTGTGCTCAGCATCCCCTCAGCGAGCGCCTTCATTATGGCAACCCCTTGAATAAATGACACCATAGCAACCAGGCTCAGCTTTTATTAATTATGACATATTCCTCAGTTGCGACAACAGGAATTATTGAAACGTTTTAATAAATATGTAGCCATTTCTCAAGGGCTTCTGACAACAGCAGAGGTTGTGACCACAATGGCACGCAGATGCTCCTTCTGTGCACGCATAACATTTTGTAATTGTTAGTTCCTAATTCTCCCGTTTCTTTGGCCGCAGGAAACTTTGGATTTTCTGCTCCAGCATCTCTTCTAAGCCTTTTTTTTCTAAGGGCCGTTATGAAGATGGTAGAGTTGTACTCAATACGTGACTTTTACTGAAATGGATTTGGAGCACTCGTGGTATAGAGTAGGTTGGCTGGCAAATTTATTCAACCAGCAGGTGGAATGACAAAAAGAACGACAGAACAGTGTACAACGTGTTCTGGTGGGCTTTCCGGGCTGTGTGGCCGTGGCCTGGTGGATCTTGTTCCCAACGTTTTGCCTGCATATGTGGCTGGCATCTTCAGAGGTGTATCACAGAGGGAAGTCTGTTACACACTGTGTCCAGAGAGAAGGAAATGTTTGGGATATATATTGTCCATGTCCCAGGGTGGGGAACCAATCAGTAAGTGTTTAGGTGGAACTTGTTACGCAAAGATGTGGTTGATAGTATTGCATTGCGGGTGGGGCTTATCAGTCCAGGGAGTGATTCACATTTTCATGCCCTGGAGCAGCAATAGTATTGATGAATGCAAATCCTGTGTTTGGGTGGAGACCATTGTTCATGAACTTAGCATGCCCTTGGGGTTTGATTTTGGTGTTTTAAAGTACTGGTAGCCAAGCTTTGCTAATTTTCAAAGTCTCTTCTTTACTGTTGAAATTGTCTTGGTGTTTGTGAATTTCAATGGCCTCCCTGTGCAGTCTGACAAAGTAACCTGAATTGTCCAGAGTTTCAGTGTTTTCAAATAAAATGTTATGTCCAGTTTTGTTTAAGACATGTTCTGCAACTGTAGATTTTTCAGGATGGTTAAGCTGACAGTGTCTTTCGTGCTCCTTAATATGGGTTTGAATGCTGTGTTTTGTGGTTCCTATGTAAGCCTTTCCACAGCTGCAGGGTATGCGATAGACTCCAGCCACAGATGCAGGCAAAACGTTAGGAACAAGATCCACCAGACCACGGTCACACAGCTCGGAAAACCCACCAGAACACGTTGAATCCAGCCGTGAAAGCCTTCGACAATACAGTGTACAACATGCTTGGGCTTTCCTTGTAGGGATCTCTGAACTCCACTTCACTGTTAGTGTGCAGTGTTTCTGTCAGTTTCGAAACCTAAACTTACACCGAGGAATCCAGAGAGCCAATACTTGGTATGGTTGTCTGAATGGAAACTGCTTTTCCATGACTACTCTTAAGATGTGGTATCAAGGGACAGTTTCATTTTGAGCTCAGTTTTTGCAGGGTAGCGCCTTCAGAACACTTTGTTCAGATGAACAAAACTATAGTGGCCGGAGGGCGGCAGAAGAGAAGGTTATGCAATTATAAGGCCATTGTAAGTGATGACTAGAATCTTCAACTGAAGCTGATAACAGCTAGAGCAGGGGTCTGGAACCCTATGGCACTCCAGATGTTCATGGAATGCAATTCCCATCAGCCCCTGTTGGCCTTGCTGGCAGGGGCTGATGGGATTTGTAGTCCATTAACATCTGGAGAGCCGCAGGTTGCAGACCCGCTAGTGTATTTTAGTACTGACATATCAGGTGCCTTTACCAAAGAATAATATACCAGTCAGGTAATACTATGACCAAGGCCAGGCATGTTTTACGAGGATAACTGGCACACTGCTTCCCGTGTAGTCTTTTAAAGAAGAGCCGTGGGGATGTTTAAATGGCTAAAATGTACCAAGGTACATTTGACTACCAGGTAGAAAATATTTTTTTTAAAAAAAAAAACCACTTCAGCACATTGTTATGATTCGACATTTTCTCCCTTTTGTGCCGCAGCCAAAAAAAGAGGAAAAATGCACGAATAAAAGTAAATTACAAAACATTAAAAATAAGATAATACCGGGGATGAGGGTGGGACACGCAGCACGAACAACCAGATATTGTGCTGGCGGTGACCCCCAATGGGTTGCCAACAATGGACAAAACAACAGGGTTGGCGGTGGAAATATCGGAGGAGATGCTGTCCTTCCCGTGTTGAACTTCTACATTGCCATTTTCGTTGCCCCTCCTTAAATGTAGTTACTATTAGGTGTATACTATTAGGAATTGTTAGTGAATCAATTAGGCTATTTAGTTAGGGACTGTAGTTTTTCCCTATGTTAGTTGGACTAATGTCGGTACTAAGTAATTCAATAAGGTTATTCTTGCAGCAGTTATAGGGTAGTTTAGTTTCTCAGGGTAGTTTAGCTATTGGAAATGTTTATATTGTATTGTTATTGGTTGTCTTGTTAAAGTTGCTCCTTGGTTATGTATTGCTATGAAGTTTTATATTGTATATTGATGCGTTGATAACATTGTTGAGATGTATCAATATACTTCTATTGGTTGTTGTGCTCTGATGTTGTTAAATTATTGATCCATTGTATGTGTTGATTTATTTAAGATACTAGGTATTGTATGGATTTAGCTGTATCTTTGTTAATGCTGCTGTTTAGGTTTTTGAAGTTATATAGCCTGTATTATCAAGTCGCCATCTGGAATTAGCTTATTAAGCCATATGTATTTATTATTGTTATTATGTATTTTGTTATATTGTTGGAATGTATTGTTTACTGTGTTGTTGGCTGCTCTGAGCCCTTTGGGGATAGGGCAGGGTACAAATACAATTGAAATGAAATGAAAAAATATAACGCTATCCCTGAGCGCTGATGTAAACTGAATGCTGATGTTTGGCGGTATGCTCTGAGTACAAGGATTGGTAAAATGATATATGCAGCAGGGCCTTCCTTGTGATGTATGCGTGATCATTTAAATTTTGCAAAATTGCACACTTTCTTCTGACTGATTAATCTGCCTGAGGAGAAGTCTGAGGTTTCCCTGTATTAATGCAAATACTTAACACAGCTTGAAGAACGTATGGTTACGCTGTTACTACTACACCATTAAAAAGTCTCCTGCTTTCTGGGACCACGGGAAGAAATATTTCAGAACGTTGTTTTTCATCTAGCAGTTTGAAACACACCAGAGCATGAAGCTTTCTGCTGAACCAAGTGCCTCCCAGTTCACGCAGAAAGCAGAACTGCACAGCGCAGCAAAACGGCGACATGTTATTTACACGCACTCCGGTGCAGCTGGCTCAGTTAACAACCCCAAACTCACATTATTTACATCGTTGATGACAACCTAGCCTGTACCTTTATGGCATAAAGGCAACTTGGGAACGAGGGGGGAAAGAATCAGTCACACAGCAACTTTAATGGATGAACTGATGTTGTAGGGCATGTAAAATACTGCAGCTGAGCTGAAGTTTTTATTTATTTTTCCAGTAACTTCGTATAATCACCCCCCCCCTGCCCTGAAGGGAAAGTGTGTAACAATCCCACTAAATCAACACTGTTCTAATGTTCTCACTCACTTGACCCCCTGGCACACCAGTGTCAGATGCAAACACGCTTACAATAAACTTCACTCCATCTGTAGCTCCTCCCTGACAGGTTTTGATTCATGGGGTGCTAAAACCCATCTGAGGAAAATTACCTCTATCAAAACACAGCTATCTCAGCATCTATCAAGCTCTGCTATAGCCCCGGGGCATGCTGGATTATGCACACGGGCATTTATGTATGTGAAGGGGTGGGAGTTGACCTTTCCTGGGCTGTGGGACAGATAAATTTCTCGAAGCCTGTGATTTCCAGATTTCCCCTTTTACTGCTCGTGAAACAAATGGAACAAGTATTTGGGAAAAGATCCCAGCTAATAACATTTAACCATGTAAAATACTGTCCTTTATTCAAGAAATATCTCAAAGTTTGAAATCTAGGAAAGAGGCTGGCATTGTCCACCAATACTTTTAATTATGACAAATTAATCTCTGTCAGAAAAAAGATTTCACTTCTGTAGAACGTGAATGGTGGCAAATAAATGTTTTGCTGTAGTATGAATGGATTATGTTCTCCTCCCTAAATATAAGAAAAAGAAACAATTCTGAACACTGTTTGGAACTAGCTAAATAATACACACTAAAAAACAAGCGAATGCTCAACTTTTAGGAGAAGTAAGATTTTCAAGACTCAAGGGTCCGGTGTTTGGACCATCCACATAAATTTTCTTGCTACCCTTACAACCCCCATCTCCTAGTTCCCATACAACTGCTATTTCCAAATCTCTGTTGCCGTACAGTTCAATTATTGCAAAAGCTATACAGTCCATATGCACCTCCCCCCGCCCCCCAAGAAATATGCTTCATTTTATACTCAGTATAAAGCTTTAATTTCTTTGGAGTAGCATCTATACTTCTAAACATCTGGGCAACACCTGAATCTATTAAATAAGGCACAATTTACCTAAGATTCTAAAAGTATTACATTCCGATCACCATTGAGCGAGGGAGCAAATTTATGGGTAATTGTTGGAGAGAGAAGGTGGGGGATACTGCTCTGTCCACGCTGGCTGCCTTGTGCAATCTTCTCAACTGGAGCAGCAGTATGTTACGCTTGCAGTTCAGGACAGGAAACTTATAAATATAAATAAACATATATATATATTTAAATCTTATTAGCTAATAACCATAATGTTATGTTAATCATTCCATGTTTATTGACATTTCTTTTTTTTAATTTTATTTTATTTTATTAAATTTCTATACCGCCCTTCCCCAAAGGGCTCAGGGCGGTGTCCATCATCCATATAAACAATTAAAATCCAATTCACCCCCAATCCCAGTTAAAACCATATACAAATTATAAAATTCAAAGTTGAGATGGCGATTAAAATTGTTTCCCCTTCCCCATTCCTACCCCGCACAGGAGACCAGTTTTTCCACAGAAGTGAGATGTTATCCTGGCTGGCCAAATGCCTGGCGGAACAGGTCCGTTTTACAGGCCCTGCGGAAACTCTGTATGTCCCTTGGGGGTGATCTCACTTGAGAGCCTGTTCCACCAGGTAGGGGCCAGGGCTGTAAAAGCCCCTAGCCCTTGTGGAATTGCTTGCCGGATCACTTTGGGGCCAGGGATCACCAGAAGGTCCGCCTCCGAGGAGCGGAGGGGCCTATGAGGCCGATATAGGGAGAGACGGTCCACGTAGGTATACAGTCCCAAGGTACGAATAGCTTTAAAGGTCAAAACTAGAACCTTAAACATGACCTGGTACTCGATCGGCAGCCAGTGTAGTTGGTACAGGACCGGGGTAATCCGGTCCCTAATGAATATGTTCCCGCCAGCAACCTGGCTGCCGCGTGCACGAGCTTCAATTTCCAGATCATGTGGCTAAGGGTAAGCCAGCGATAGAGCGAGTTACAGTAGTCCTAACCTAGAGGTGAGCGTGGCATGGATCACTGGGGCCAGATCAGAGGCGGGGAAGGTAGGGGGGGAGCCAGTTGTCTAGCCTGCAGCAGATGGTAGAACGCCGCCTTAGCTGTCTGGGTGACCTGGGCAACCAACGATAGTGATGGGTCCAGTATCACCCCGAGGTTTTTGGCGGACGAGGCTAATGTTAATGCCTCGCCGTGCAGCGTAGGCAGACTAAAGGCCGCCGGACACTCCCCTCGACCTAGTCACATGACCTCCGTCTTTGTAGGATTCAACTTCAGCCGACTCGCACTCAACCAACCAGCCACGGCATCTAAACAACGCTGGAGAGCATCAGGAGCCGAGGTCGGGGTGGCCCTCCATTGTGAACAAAACCGAACATTAGGTTTTTGTCAGTTGTTCTTGAATGTTATGATATTGTTATTGTTATTTTTAGCAGCTGTTGTTCACTGCCCTGAGCCCTTCGGGGAAGGGCGGTGTACACATTTAATAAACTAAACTAAACCAGGGGTCTGCAACCTGTGGCTCTCCGGAGGTTCGTGGACTACAATTCCCATTTGGGATTTGTAGTCCATGAACCTCTGGAGAACCACAGGTTGCAGACCCCTGAACTAAACTAAAGTCCTGCCTTCTGCCACAGCAGCAATCCACAACAGGTAAGAGCAGGAGGTGATGCTGCTCTGTGATGCTGGCTCTTTTCGGGAGTTATGGTGCAGGGCAAGGCAGAGACTGGCATCCAAACAGAAGAGGTGGCTTTTGAATCCTCTTCAGCGGCAGATGGTAAAGAAGGAGGGATCTTTATATGGCACCAGACATTTGGACTCAAAGTTTTGGTGTAGCTTCAAGTTTTTACAAGAATTCTGTAAGTTATGATCCTGGAATGTTTCAGGGCTGATCTGAGGGCATGCCCAAAGCACAGCCATTTAAGTTAGCTCCAAATGAAGTGCGAAAAGGACTCAACGAAAACTGCTCTGACAATTAGCCCAGTGTTTCCAATCACATGTTTCTACTGCTTGCGCTCTGGGACATTCAATGCATTTTGGGATTTACAGTTTGGAATGTTCAGACAACTGCACCAGGGTTCACATGTTTTGGTTGTTGGGGTCTCATAAAATTCTCCTATTTGCATGAGGAGGGCCCCTTAACACTTGAATGCGTGGTGCCACTGGCTGCCAGTGGTGTTGGGGGGGATGGTGCCCAGGGCAAAATGGCACCCAGCCACCGCCCCCTGTGCCCCCCTCTCGGGCCTCTGCGCCCACAACTTCCCTTAGTTCAGCTGGCTGCTTTTTGCAGTTGGCTGAACTCCAGGCTGCTCCAGGTTGCCCCCCCCCCCCACGGCACCCCCCCCTTCTCTTAGTTCAGCTGGCTGCTATGTTCAGCCGGATGAACTCCAGGCTGCTCCGGGATTCTGTTGGGCCTGACGGGGAAGGGGGGGCAATTTTCTGATCCCCATGTGACCCCAATGGCATGTGCCCAGGGCATGCCCCCCCCCCAGCTATGCCACTGCTGGCTGCCCAACTTGTGTCTTCTTTTACAGCCTACGAACTGTCCTGATTCAAAGGCTATGATCTGAAATTCCATCTTATTTTAGAATGAAGGCAATCCATTTGTAAGGATTGTGGCCTCTTGAGACGATTCAGTATCCTTATTTCTACAGAGCAGTACTTGTTAGCTGAGATAATAATGGGCTTAAGAAATATGGGACATACATGAACTTCTTTCTTTCTTTTTGGGGAATCTTGAAATGAAAGGTATGAGAAAATGCCTAGTGAATAATCAGAACAGAGCTAAGTGTTTGTAAGCCAACTGTAACTGTGCTAATAAACTTTCAGTCTTTACAGAATTCATAGGAGTTATCTTACAATCGCAGCCCTGGTGAAGCACCTTCCTTGCTAGTATTGCCTACCACACATCAAGGAGATGACATGCAACACTATGATGAGAATTTTGAAATGCAGGCTGTGTTGAAATTACCCCTACTTTAGGATTACACACAGTTGAAATAGCATCTGTCAAGATTGCTCTTAGATTATATGGCTGACAGTGACCACCAGCTGACCTGCAGAACACAAGGTTCAGACCGTTTACTAGGGTCCATGAATTCACTGCATATCCATTTGATGCCAACTCAGGGAACTGAGCCAAGAGATAAAGAAGTATAATGAGGTCCTCTCCATTCACTAATTAAAATATTTATACTTCCCAAGGTTCCCTTACGGAAAGTGCCTTAAAATTCTAAAATAACAAGCCCCGTTAATTTCTCATCTCCAAGAAAAGGTCCACGGCTCTCATCTAGTTAAAAGTCCTGGTAAACAAAACAAGTGTAGATGCTACTCCACGCAAAAACTCTCAAGGACGGAACTCACCGCAACAAGTCGCTACTGAAAAGGACCTGGCTCTATTAAAGACCAAATGCGCACATTTAAGCAGGGAAAACCCAGAAGGTGGAAGCAAGAGCATGTCAACTGGCACACAGGAACATATGAGAACATACGAAAGAGCCTGCTGGATCAGACCAGAGTCCATCCAGTCCAGCACTCTGCTACTCGCAGTGGCCCACCAGGTGCCTTTGGGAGTTCACGTGCAGGATGTGAAAGCAATGGCCTTCTACTGCTGCTGCTGCTCCCCAGCACCTGGTCTGCTAAGGCATTTGCAATCTCAGATCAAGGAGGATCAAGATTGGTAGCCATAGATTGACTTCTCCTCCATCAATCTGTCCAAGCCCCTTTTAAAGCTATCCAGGTTAGTGGCCATCACCACCTCCTGTAGCAGCATATTCCAAACACCAATCACGCGTTGCATGAAGATATGTTTCCTTTTATTAGTCCTAATTCTTCCCCCCAGCATTTTCAATGGAGGCCCCTTGTTCTAGTATTGTGAGAAAGAGAGAAAAATTTCTCCCTGTCAACATTTTCTACCCCATGCATAATTTTATAGACTTCAATCATATCCCCCCTCAGATGTCTCCTCTCCAAACTAAAGAGTCCCAATAGCTGAAGCCTCTCCTCATAAGGAAGGTGCTCCAGTCCCTCAATCATCCTCGTTGCCCTTCTCTGCACTTTTTCTATCTTTTCACTTTTAGGAGAGGCGGTCTTAAGCCATAAAGGCTAGTTTGGATGTTCCTGTTCAGCGATACCTGCGAATCAGAGAACTTATATGCCACTTTACTATCAATATCGGCATCAAGGTGGTTTACACCCGGTTTTAAACTAAACAAACCTCCCACAAATAAAAACAGAAAAAGGAACTGGAGGCTGCAACAAACCCTGATGGAGTCATCTTTGCAGTGCCGCTGGAGGATGGGGAGGCAAAGCTGACAAAAACCCCTAATCCCCCATCTCTCAGATGGTTTTGATGCCGCTGCAGTTGATTTCCCTCTTGGCTGCAGCAAGCCTAGGGGATACCTTTTCCTAACAATGTAGTTGCTAAGCAACCTTCCCAATGAATGTCAACAGCCATGTAAAGTGGGTGAGGGGTATCTCCTCCCCCTCCTCAAGTCCTTTTCTTCCTGCTTCAGTACTGCTGAGAACTGGGAAAGACAAAGCTGACCCAAGTCCTTGATTCTGTTTCTGCAGCAGCACAGGGTTGTTGTTTAAAAAAGAATTCCTTAGGAACCACTATGATCCTGGGGGATATAGCCCTAACAGGATTTCTAAGGAATCACAGGTCAATGAACTGTTTCATCACATCCAGAAAGCACTTGCCCAATGACAAGCTGAGGTCTTCAACATGTAGAACAAGAAACTTGTCCCAAGATACTAAAGGAGACCCCTTGATTTTGCCTGCAGAATACTCAGTTTTTCTTGACAGGTGTACAAATCAACCTATTAGAGCAGTGGTACTCAACCTTCCTAATGCCGCGACCCTTTAATACAGTTCCTCACGTTGTGGTGACCCCCTACCATAAAATTGGTATATATAAAATATAAAAATGTTTTCTGATGGTCTTAGGTGACCCTGTGAAAGGGTCATTCGACCCCCAGGGTGAGAACCACTGTATCAGAGTAATATTGTCAAAAATACATTGAAACCAGGCAGTGTGGCACAAAAAAACCTGGGCGACGAGGACAGCAGAGTGAAACGAACTGGCACATAAACTTGTTGGAAACTAAACAGCATAAGCCAGCTCTAAAACGGCCCTTCTTGTTCTCCCTCGTGGCTGGGAGGAGATATGCAGAAAAACCCTTCAAGGCAATGGGGTTAGGGTTCCAGGTTTCTTGTAGGAGAATTAGATCAAATTTGGATAGTTACTGAAATCAGTATCCCTGAGATGTCTAGACCAGGGGTCTGCAACTTGCAGCTCTCCAGATGTTCATGGACTACAAATCCCATCAGCCCCCTGGTCTAGACCATCCCGCCACGTTCCATGAGAGGCATTACAGCATGGGAGTGCAGGAAGATGATAGTCAGTCTAAATCTTAGGAAGATGATAGTCAGTCTTCAAACTACGGCCCTCCAGATGTTCATGGACTACAATTCCCATCATCCCCTGACAGCATGGCCAGGTGGTAGGGCTCATGGGAACTGTAGCCAATGAACATCTGGAGGGCCATAGTTTGAAGACCCCTGGTCTAAATGAATAGTTTTGTTAAGGTTGCCAGCAGTGTCATGGTAGATGCTCCCATTAAGCATGACAGAATGTGAGGATAGCGGTATTTTCACACAACTTCCTCAAAGCACTACAATGCTGTTTGCTGGAGAAAAGAGACACTGATTAAGACCGAGCTGTGAATATATTCTTCACAGTCTTTCAGTTGTGAGTTGTATGAAATTTGTTGTCTGGGGAGGTTCCTAAGTTTGTCCAGTGTGAGGCATTGTTCCAGCTGGACCAGCTTAGAAACCTTGTTCCAGTTTTGCTGGGTCACAGTTGCCTTTTCCTAATGTTCTCTTAATGTTCACGTGTGGTGAAACATACCTTGTGCCAGTAGGTGAGCAGAGTGGTAGGATCAGCAGTGGCGTAGTGGTTAAGAGCAGGTGCATTCTAATTTGGAGGAACCGGGTTTGATTCTCCGTTCTGCCGCTTGAGCTGTGGAGGGCTATCTGGGAAACTAGATTAGCCTGTGCACTCCCACACACGCCAGCTGGGTGACCTTGGGCTAGTCCAGGGGTAGGGAACCTGCGGCTCTCCAGATGTTCAGGAACTACAATTCCCATCAGCCTCTGTCAGCAAGGCCAATTGGCCATGCTGGTAGGGGCTGATGGGAATTGTAGTTCCTGAACATCTGGAGAGCCGCAGGTTCCCTACCCCTGGGCTAGTCTCAGTTCAGCCCCACCTACCTCACAGGGTGTTTGTTTTGAGGGGGGAAGGGCAAGGAGATTGTAAACCCCTTTGAGTCTCCTACAGGAGAGAAAGGGGGGATATAAATCCAAACTCTTATTATTATTATTACATACAAAAGCCACGCAAAGGAGAAAAGTGCAAGTGCTCTATTCATATACAAAGGTGCGGCAAAAACTTATGAACAAACTACAAAGACTACAGACTCTGATTGCTGTTAATGTGTACACTCCTTTTTAACGTGCTGTTAATGTGCTGTTAAGGCACACTCCTTTTTTAGGAATTTAAAGTCCTATATGCATCAAGTCACTTGATCATGCTGTTGGTAAGGGGACACAGCAGATATAATATCAGAAAGCTGTCCCTTTGAGTGATTCCCAACAAGCTGAAAAATGGAAAAAGACAAATCCAGCATTGCTGATGAAGGAATGAAAACCCCACAATACCGCGGATAGGGTTTTGGGCTGGAATATTGTCACATACTGAGAAGGGTTCATGGATTTTGAAGCTGGTCTGGAACATGGTTACATACTTAGAAATTCTCATGAAGCAAATAGGACTAAAAAGTAGCTGGAGATAGAAAGTGACAGGGAGAAACTGGGATTGACAACCTATGTATACCTGGGTGAAAACTCTCAAATGAGCAAGCAGTTGTGTAGTGGAAAGGAGTTTTTAATTAAAGAATTAAGTAATAAAACAAAATGAGTCTACACACATGAAGCATAGAGCTGAATAAGAGAAAAGGAAGGAAGGATAAAGTTTCAGGGATGGGTGAAAGTTACCAGTTTTGAAGGGACATCCAGGGAAAGCAGCGCTGAAGAAGAAAACAACCGGCGTTTCCAGGAGCAAAAGGAGGAGCCCGCACCCAATTGACAGTGCGTACACAGATCTATGACATACACATTGGCCATTTATACCCCAAAATGGGTCCTGACACAGTATGTGGTAAGCTGGCAAAAAGATGGAGACAAAGAATTGATTGCTTTTCCAGGGTTCTTACAAAAAGATAGAAGAGGCTTGAGGAGTCATTAGGACCCAATATTCTAGAGCAGTGGTTCTCAACCTGGGGGTCGGGACCCCTTTGGGGGTCGAACGACCCTTTCACAGGGGTCGCCTAAGACTCTCTGCATCAGTGTTCTCCATCTGTAAAATGGATAAATGTTAGGGTTGGGGGTCACCACAACATGAGGAACTGTATTAAAGGGTCACGGCATTAGGAAGGTTGAGAACCATCCTAGAGAATAGTCCAAGAGAATGCCCAAGACTATTCTCTTGAATATTGATTCAAGCTGGCATGAGTGCAGATAGGGTAAGTAATGGTCTGCTCCCAACAGTGATTAAATCCCCTTAGGGTGACACAATGGGGAATTTGCTAGCCCCATTGTCCAGCCAGGAAAACCTAAGAGCCAGGAGAGAAGTTCAGTGGCCAACTGCCTACCTGCATGTTGCATGTTGCAGAGAAAAACAATATAAGATTTACGTTTACAACAAAATAATTAATTGTGGGTCTTTTATGTTTAAAAGCTGTGGTGTCTTTTGTAATATAAAACTTCCATTTTGACTTTTTGTTCACAGATGTATTTGCACGTAAGCAAAATTAGGAATTTTGTTACAGAAACTGTTACGTATATCTGCACCATGCAGACCCTGGAGTTATTAATATTTGAGCTGTACAACTTTTAGAACAAAGAGTTTGACTACACGACAATTAACAATTCTGGACAAACATCTGAAAGAGTGAAGATGCCCAGATGGACACAGTAGGGCAGTCTGGAATGGAAACAATGTTAGAGCTGGCAATTATCTCATCACAAAGCTGCAACAGTGACATGAAAAAACAGTTTAGAGAGTCTATAGCATATATTACTCCAGGGATCCAAAATAGGACACAATAAATCCTTAATTTCAGAGGTATTCATCGGAACTAATTTATACACCAATTCATGAGTCACTTGCATGTTCATCTTGTTTCCTGCACTAGTCATTCACATTGATATTAAAAATTGCTATAGTAGTTAATGCTGACAATACTGGGAACCTGGGAAATTAGAGTTACTTTCCTTACAAAAATCAACATGCATGAGCTGTGAGGAATTATGGCAGTATTGCCACAGCCTCTACTATCAAGTCACCATAAGAAAAAAAATCTCTTTGGACAAACCATTGCAGAGTCATCAATCAACAGTGAGAAATTCACAATGTGAGCATCCTTCTTCTGCAAAATAATATCTAAGGCAGTACAGGCCACTCCCAAAGCTAAAACATAAAGAGCACAGGTGACAACACAACCCCTAGACAACAGATTTTTCATATCTGAACTAAAAAACAAAAACTTGGGCCTCTTCTGCACATGCAGAATAATGAAAATTTTCTTCTCATACTGAAAATTTTCTTCTCTCTTGTTCCAGGATAAGGCTTTATTCGGGGGAAATGCCTCCTCTTGGTAACAGGCAGGGTGCTCTGACAAATCAACACCAAGGCCCCTCCTGCACATGCAGAATAATGCACTTTCAATCCACTTGCACAACTATTTGCAACTGGATTTTGCTATTTCGCACACTAAAATCAGCTGCAAAGAGCACTGAAAGTGGGTTGAAAATGCATTATTCTGCATGTGCAGAAGAGGCCCAAGTATAGAAATTTACCCATGACTGTCTAAACTGGGCCCAGAACAGCACCTCTCCTTACTACTTGTACTAAAGCCACTCTATATAAGTACAGCGACATCTATCTCATTGGACTCACTCACTGGACTCAAACTCATTAGATCTTTGACTCCTTCACTGCTCCAAACTGAAATGCTTTGATGCCTGTCTACATTATCAGGAATGTTATCAAAGTTTAAGGAAAGATAGACCACGCCAGCTAGAACTACCAAGAATGAAACATAAGAGAGATTGTTTTCTCTTTCTCGGGCAATTCTTGGTACCTGAAAGCAGTTTATTCCTCTCAGTGGAGGGACCTATACCATCCTGTGTACAGCTCCTTCTGCTCAAGGCTGCCTGTGTAGAGGCCAAAGAGCCTATGCAGTAGTGGTTGATAAATGCACAAACTTCCATATGGCTGCCTTGCACATTACTTGAGAAGCAGTGGCGTCATGATTAAGAGCAGGTGTACTCTAATCTGGAGGAACTGGGTTTGATTCCCCGCTCTGCCACGTGAGCTGTGGAGGTTTATCTGGGGAATTCAGATTCACCTATACACTCCCAACATACGCCAGTTGGGTGACCTTGGACTAGTCACA
The DNA here is from genome assembly GCF_021028975.2 of Sphaerodactylus townsendi. NCBI lineage: Eukaryota > Metazoa > Chordata > Lepidosauria > Squamata > Sphaerodactylidae > Sphaerodactylus > Sphaerodactylus townsendi. The sequence goes on along the minus strand of NC_059427.1, from coordinate 173,841,859 downwards.
GTTCTTCGGAGCTCTCTCAGCCCCACCTACCTCACAGGGTGTTTGTTGTGAGGGGGGAAGGGCAAGGAGATTGTAAGCCCCTTTGTGACTCCTTACAGGAGAGAAAGGGGGGATATAAATCCAACTCTTCTTCTTCTGCTTCAACATATGAACCATTCCGCATGCTACCCATACAGTCACCTCCTTTGAGAATATGTGCTAATATCCTTGGGAGATTCTTTTTATCAGCTTCATATGCTCTGAAGATGCATTCTTGAATCTTCAACATGGGAGGGCTTCCCAAAAAGATAAATAAGGATTCTGATTTTCTACAATCTTTGGTTCTAGAAATATAGAAAGTGAGTGTCTGCTTAATATGTAGATGATGCCGGTTTTTCAACTTATGAGATGTAGGACAAAAATGGGTAATACCAGTTCCTCTGACCTACGGAAGAATCTGTTAATTTTGGGAATAAATATAGCAAAATCTACTTTCAAACAATTGTGAAAGCGAATTGAATGTGCATTATTCTGCATGTGTGGAAGGGGCCCATGAATCCGCTGGGGGGTGGGGGACTGCTCAGAAAACCAAAGATGAACATGCTTAGTCCCTAGTTTATAAAAGGGTATTTATTAAGTGCTGACGTATTTTCACAAGATAACTGGACTCCCAAATTGTGTGCCCTATGCAGCCCTTTGTCTGGAGTTAGGTCAAAACTCCTTGGAATCAGCCACTTGGATGAGGACTTTTAGATTCTGGCTGCGAATTCATTGTCTCTCGGACTGTAACTCCCTGGTCCACTGTCTGCTCTCTGACACCCATTCCAACCGCTAGTTTTCCATAATTGAAGAAAAAATTGCCTCTATCGGACTGTCAGTAGATTCACTTTGCCCTTTGTCCTATTCAGAAGCTTATAGGAAATTAAAAGGTCAACTATTGGATAGAGAGTTCTCCACCCTAATCACCGCAGCCAAGAAAACGTGCTCCCCCCTGTATTTTTCTCTCCCATTTGAACGGGGCCACTTGGCACAACCTACACTGCTGTATTGCTTAATAAGCCCTGTTCAAGGGAGAGCCATAATGCTCGCCAATGAGTTCAATGTTGTATGCCTTCTGCCTTGTTACATGGCAGATTTAATAAGCAAGAAAAGGCTAAAAGATTGGCTGCCCATAGCTGATGGCTCCAGATTGAATCTCTGGCCCACAAATTACTTCACTGTCTCAGATTCAAAGAAATCAGATCCAAGTATGTGAATCTCACTCCTTTACATTTACCCGATCTCCCCGATTTATTTAGATTACACTACTTGTTGGACAACCCTGATCCTTCTCTCTGTATGATAGTGGCAGACTTTCTCCTGGAAATTACTAAATGCCAGTAGATTTCCTTCGTCCTAACATGTATATCCTGTATTGTATATGCTTTTTAATCTGTTTTTATTATTGTTGTACTGCTGTCTATGCCAATAAAGGCTTGCTTCTGAAAGTGCTGACGTAACATTCTTAATAATGAGGTTCTTTACTGGACAGGTGGTCAGAGATTCAAAGGTAGGCAGGGTCACTGCTCATTAATACCACATGCAGGTTCCTACTCTTCCTCACAGAACAGTTAAGCATGTGTTACAAACAATAAGCAATCGAAAATACTTTATGGCCAGTTAGAACAACTATACACAACAGCAAACGTATTGATAAAATGGTCACACATAAAATAGAGATCAAATTGGCTAATGTGGGTTTCCCAGGATATGTTGCTGGGGCTTGGCAGTTTTTGCTCTTAACATTTCAGTGCACAACCCCATATAACCACAACAGCCGGCTGATTCCAGCCGTGAACGCCTTCAACAATACAGAGATAAAATTATTTGTGACCTTTCATAACCAACCCATGGATCCTCATGGTGGCTGGGAGATAACCATCAACTTGATTGGTAATGTAAAGATTCCAGTCAGGCAACAGGTATAAAACCAAACACTCATCTGGGTAACCCTGAAATCTGTGTAAGAGTTCCTACTATTAATGGTAGGGAGACTGACAAGGAAATTCCTCACGAAAAAAGATGAATGAAGATTACTAGGTAGCTATTTGCTGTTAACCATCGCCAGGATGTTGGATAATGTCGCTTTGCCATCTAACATGCTTACAGTTAGGTCTCTGTCCAAACCATCTTGCAGAAAATCTAGTAGAGTGGCAATATCCACTGTCCTAAGAGCAGGCAGCCTAGTGTTGCACCACAAAGAGATCTCTGCCTTGTGGCATTGTATATTATTAGTTTAGTCCCTATAGGAAGGCAGCAAAGATATCCCTATCTCAGGTGTTCATGACTATAAACCCCATCAGCCTCTGCCAGCATGGCCAATTGGGCTGATGGGAATTGTAGTCCATCAACATCTGGAGAGCCGCAGGTTGCAAACCCCTGCCCTATCTGAATACCCAAATACCAGGAGTTGTCACTTAATCTCCACGCTGTCACTTAATCTCCACGCTGCTAAATCTAGTAACTTTGGATAAGAGTGACCAACTTGTTATTGAGATAACACAGCGGTCTGCAACCTGTTGCTCTCATCAGGGGCTGATGGGAATTGTAGTCCATGAACATCTGGAGAGTCACAGGTTGCAGACCCCGGAGATAACAGATCTACTTTCAGTGGAAGAAGTCACAGGGGCAGTGAGCCCCTTTAAACTGACATGGAAACCATATACATGAGCCAGAAAGGTGCAATAAGCAGGATTTATGCCTTCTTGTTCAGTATCTTCGGCAGCATGCTCAGAATTAGTTTGATTATACAATAAGCAGAGAGAACATCACTCGAGGGAATCAGAATCTAGTGAATAAAACTGGCAGTTGGTGGTTTCTGTACAAATCTCCATTCTGAATCTCCCAAATCATGCTTTGATCTGATTAACTACTGGTTGTAGCAGCCATCCTGTATGACTCAGAGCATACCTGCTGAGTTACCCTGCTGTGTGTTGTAAACGCTCGTTACATGCTCCGTCTTGACAGACCTGAGGGTACGTAACTATAACATAACCTTACGAAGAAAGGAAGATCTTGATCTGTTTATGCCTTTACCAACATACTGTTTGGGTATATTCGAACATGAACCTCCTGCATCCTGTGAGGCCAGAAGAACTAGTCTGGCTACCCTCCATTCTAACTATCTGATGTTTTCATTAACTTTCTCAATTCCTTGGGCTGCACAGCTTTGGAAATGAGCCTCCAATCTTTGAAGCTGGTGTCCTTTTTTTCAAAATCACCACCTGGAGCAGCAGCAACACCTGGAGTAGCAGTGGCGTAGTGGTTAAGAGCAGGTGCATTCTAATCTGGAGGAACCGGGTTTGATTCCCTGCTCTGCCGCCTGAGCTGTGGAGGCTTATCTGGAGAATTCAGATTAGCCTGTGCACTCCCACACACGCCAGCTGGGTGACCTTGGGCTAGTCACAGCTTCTCGGAGCTCTCTCAGCCCCACCTACCTCACAGGGCATTTGTTGTGAGGGGGAAGGGCAAGGAGATTGTAAGCCCCTTTGAGTCTCCTAACAGGAGAGAAAGGGGGGATATAAATCCAACTCTTCTTCTTCAGTTCCTGCTTAGAGCTTATACACTACCCCCACCCCCATACTTTCCCCCTCTGAATTAGGTCAGCCACTGGCCAAGCAGAAGCAGGTAATGCAAATGTGACTGGAACAATAGCGATTGCTTGTTAAGCTTCCACCATTTTTCTTCAACGCCAACACATCCAGGCAGAAACCTGCCAAGTGGTGATGGTCTTGCTATCTCCCTATTACCTACTTTCTCCCACATTAGCGGTGTTGAGAATTGAGAAAGGAGTTTGTAAGCCCCTTTGAGTCTCCTTACAGGAGAGAAAGGGGGGATATAAATCCAAACTCTTCTTCTTCTTCTGTATTATAACCTGGAGCAGGGATCTGACAACAATCCTCTGATCAGCCTTAGCTCTTTCAGGATTTGAGATTCTTAACTGGCAACTGAGAAGATGTCTCTGGAGACCCTGGGCACGGAACTGCATCCTGGCAAGATGTCAGCATGCCAAGGAACTGTGTTAGATGTAGAATATTGAGACTGACCTAGAATCTCTGTTAGCATCTCTATGATGTTTTCTTGCCTCTCAAGAAAGAAACACTTTGTCAGATTTTGTGTCTGCCCACCATCCCTCCCAGGTGTTCAATCTGGTACCTGGGAATCAGACTGGTTTTAATCCAGTTGACCATGAATTCATGAAACTGGATGCACCTGAGTTTGTCTGTTAACTCCTGATAAAGACTGGAGAATTGCCTCAGAAGGTTTTCTAATTCTAGGAACAACAGCTAGGATGTCTTCGAAAGATCTCCGAGAGACTGAAGAGAGGAATGGGAAGAGGAATGCTGAACTGCTTATGGGAGAAGGGATGCTGAAAAAGTCTCTCGACATAAGAGTAATTGAAAGTACTTTCAGAAAGATGGTCTGGCTGGGAATGTGGGAATCTCAACAGGGGTATCCCGAAGGTATCCTAGTCCACAAAGGTTCTCCTTTGATAATAAGT